>NC_069500.1:12009991-12122491 GCF_027579735.1 Bombina bombina
GTGTAAAGGCAAATTAACTGTAAGATTGTATAAAATATAAATACGTGCTGTGTTAGTTTACATCTAATAACAGTATAGTGTGTAAAGGCAAATTAACTGTAAGATTGTATAAAATATAAATACGTGCTGTGTTAGTTTACATCTAATAACAGTATAGTGTGTAAAGGCAAATTAACTGTAAGATTGTATAAAATACAAATACGTGCTGTGTTAGTTTACATCTAATAACAGTAGAGTGTGTAAAGGCAAATTAACTGTAAGATTGTATAAAATACAAATACGTGCTGTGTTAGTTTACATCTAATAACATTATAGTGTGTAAAGGCAAATTAACTGTAAGATTGTATAAAATACAAATACGTGCTGTGTTAGTTTACATCTAATAACATTATAGTGTGTAAAGGCAAATTAACTGTAAGATTGTATAAAATACAAATACGTGCTGTGTTAGTTTACATCTAATAACAGTATAGTGTGTAGAGGCAAATTAACTGTAAGATTGTATAAAATATAAATACGTGCTGTGTTAGTTTACATCTAATAACAGTATAGTGTGTAAAGGCAAATTAACTGTAAGATTGTATAAAATATAAATACGTGCTGTGTTAGTTTACATCTAATAACAGTATAGTGTGTAAAGGCAAATTAACTGTAAGATTGTATAAAATATAAATACGTGCTGTGTTAGTTTACATCTAATAACATTATAGTGTGTAAAGGCAAATTAACTGTAAGATTGTGTAAAATACAAATACGTGCTGTGTTAGTTTACATCTAATAACAGTATAGTGTAACTGTAAGATTGTATAAAATATAAATACGTGCTGTGTTAGTTTACATCTAATAACAGTATAGTGTGTAAAGGCAAATTAACTGTAAGATTGTATAAAATATAAATACGTGCTGTGTTAGTTTACATCTAATAACAGTATAGTGTGTAGAGGCAAATTAACTGTAAGATTGTATAAAATATAAATACGTGCTGTGTTAGTTTACATCTAATAACAGTATAGTGTGTAGAGGCAAATTAACTGTAAGATTGTATAAAATACAAATACGTGCTGTGTTAGTTTACATCTAATAACAGTATAGTGTGTAAAGGCAAATTAACTGTAAGATTGTATAAAATACAAATACGTGCTGTGTTAGTTTACATCTAATAACAGTATAGTGTGTAAAGGCAAATTAACTGTAAGATTGTATAAAATACAAATACGTGCTGTGTTAGTTTACATCTAATAACAGTATAGTGTGTAAAGGCAAATTAACTGTAAGATTGTATAAAATATAAATACGTGCTGTGTTAGTTTACATCTAATAACATTATAGTGTGTAGAGGCAAATTAACTGTAAGATTGTATAAAATAAAGGCAAATTAACTGTAAGATTGTATAAAATATAAATACGTGCTGTGTTAGTTTACATCTAATAACAGTATAGTATGTAGAGGCAAATTAACTGTAAGATTGTATAAAATACAAATACGTGCTGTGTTAGTTTACATCTAATAACAGTATAGTGTGTAAAGGCAAATTAACTGTAAGATTGTATAAAATATAAATACGTGCTGTGTTAGTTTACATCTAATAACAGTATAGTATGTAGAGGCAAATTAACTGTAAGATTGTATAAAATACAAATACGTGCTGTGTTAGTTTACATCTAATAACAGTATAGTGTGTAAAGGCAAATTAACTGTAAGATTGTATAAAATACAAATACGTGCTGTGTTAGTTTACATCTAATAACAGTATAGTATGTAAAGGCAAATTAACTGTAAGATTGTATAAAATACAAATACGTGCTGTGTTAGTTTACATCTAATAACAGTATAGTGTGTAGAGGCAAATTAACTGTAAGATTGTATAAAATACAAATACGTGCTGTGTTAGTTTACATCTAATAACAGTATAGTGTGTAAAGGCAAATTAACTGTAAGATTGTATAAAATACAAATACGTGCTGTGTTAGTTTACATCTAATAACATTATAGTGTGTAAAGGCAAATTAACTGTAAGATTGTATAAAATACAAATACGTGCTGTGTTAGTTTACATCTAATAACATTATAGTGTGTAAAGGCAAATTAACTGTAAGATTGTATAAAATACAAATACGTGCTGTGTTAGTTTACATCTAATAACAGTATAGTGTGTAAAGGCAAATTAACTGTAAGATTGTATAAAATACAAATACGTGCTGTGTTAGTTTACATCTAATAACAGTATAGTGTGTAGAGGCAAATTAACTGTAAGATTGTATAAAATATAAATACGTGCTGTGTTAGTTTACATCTAATAACAGTATAGTGTGTAAAGGCAAATTAACTGTAAGATTGTATAAAATACAAATACGTGCTGTGTTAGTTTACATCTAATAACAGTATAGTGTGTAAAGGCAAATTAACTGTAAGATTGTATAAAATATAAATACGTGCTGTGTTAGTTTACATCTAATAACAGTATAGTGTGTAAAGGCAAATTAACTGTAAGATTGTATAAAATATAAATACGTGCTGATAACATTATAGTGTGTAAAGGCAAATTAACTGTAAGATTGTATAAAATATAAATACGTGCTGTGTTAGTTTACATCTAATAACAGTATAGTGTGTAAAGGCAAATTAACTGTAAGATTGTATAAAATATAAATACGTGCTGTGTTAGTTTACATCTAATAACAGTATAGTGTGTAAAGGCAAATTAACTGTAAGATTGTATAAAATATAAATACGTGCTGTGTTAGTTTACATCTAATAACAGTATAGTGTGTAGAGGCAAATTAACTGTAAGATTGTATAAAATATAAATACGTGCTGTGTTAGTTTACATCTAATAACAGTATAGTGTGTAAAGGCAAATTAACTGTAAGATTGTATAAAATATAAATACGTGCTGTGTTAGTTTACATCTAATAACATTATAGTGTGTAGAGGCAAATTAACTGTAAGATTGTATAAATTACAAATACGTGCTGTGTTAGTTTACATCTAATAACAGTATAGTGTGTAGAGGCAAATTAACTGTAAGATTGTATAAAATATAAATACGTGCTGTGTTAGTTTACATCTAATAACAGTATAGTATGTAGAGGCAAATTAACTGTAAGATTGTATAAAATATAAATACGTGCTGTGTTAGTTTACATCTAATAACAGTATAGTATGTAGAGGCAAATTAACTGTAAGATTGTATAAAATATAAATACGTGCTGTGTTAGTTTACATCTAATAACAGTATAGTATGTAGAGGCAAATTAACTGTAAGATTGTATAAAATATAAATACGTGCTGTGTTAGTTTACATCTAATAACAGTATAGTGTGTAAAGGCAAATTAACTGTAAGATTGTATAAAATACAAATACGTGCTGTGTTAGTTTACATCTAATAACAGTATAGTATGTAGAGGCAAATTAACTGTAAGATTGTATAAAATATAAAAAAACAATAACTGTCTGACTCTGAGATTCTCAGCTTCCATGTTGTACTATGTGGTTATTCTCATTAATATCCCCCACATGTAAGTGCCTGACTGAGCACATCTGCGCTTTATTTCCCCTTTTGTCTCTGATATTTACCAGCATCGGATTATCACTTTATTTCCTTCCTCATCTGCTATATAACACCACTCACACACAGAGAGAGTTGGTCACCGGGCGATATGGCTGGTGCTGTGACCTATGCTGACCTGAGGTTCACTAAAGCTCCTGTAAGAGGTTCCAGGCAACCAGGTAGCTATGTGTATGGTGAGGGGGGTGATACCGGCTTGTGTCTTATCAGATAGGTACTCGCTGCTGTCCACAGCTACATTGTATATTATGATGATTATGATGTGAAAAATCTTAAAAAACAATTTGTACTTTTTGTATCTCCTAAATGTTTAAATATGCTTTTTCTAGTACATATTATTATTATTAGTAGTAGTAGTATTTTTTAAATATTTACTGTCTACATGATATCATTTCCCAGTTCATGTCACATTATTCAAATCTATATAATAAGTTGGACAGTAGAGTTTCATTACAGATATATACAATACATAGATACAATATAATTTCAATGTCCCTTTATTTGACATTGTTAAAAGTATGTAAAGGTGGAATTTGAATAGCAAGTTAATAGTATTTGTTGTGTGTGCCTAAGGGGAATACATACACACTGATGTGCATGTCAAATTCCTCTTATAAATCTCTTTAATGTTAGTTACTGTATATATATAAAATATATATTTTTCTAATGGATTGGTATCGACCCAATACCGGCCCATGTTCGGCTGAAAACCAGTGCAAGACTGTGATCAACCCCTTGAAATGATACACATTTGAGGTTGATTAAATGAAGTTCCCAGGGCCACCCAATAAACGATTAGTGGAAGCTTGTTCCATACAGCAAATAAAGCGGTGTGTGGCTCAGTGAATCTAGGGGTCCATCCGATAAAAATCGTCGCCCGCAAAAGCCGGCGACGCCAATATTTGCGTGGGTTTGGTATCACATATACGGCGTAACCTAGAAGTTACGTGCGTATATTTCTGCCGTCGCCCGTAGTTTTTTGGGCTATAGGCAGGTATACCAAACCCGCACAGTTTGGTATCCAATATGCAGCGTAAGGACGTACGTGGCGAAAATGGAGAAAACTTACTCCATTTTCACCTCGCCACAAAAAGCAGCCGTAAGAAGCCTTACGCTGACTATTGGAGCCCCGTAACTCCCTAAACTGGCTGCTAAAATAAACCTAACACCTAACGCATGCGCAATGTCTATCTCCCTGTCAACCGCGATCTGCTAAAATAAACCTAACACCTAACGCATGCGCAATGTCTATCTACCTGTCAACCGCGATTCCCCCCCCCCCCCGAAATCCCTAATAAAGTTATTAACCCCTAAACCGCCGCTCCCGGACCCCGCCGCCATCTACATAAACTAACCCCCTACTGTGAGCCCCTAAAACCGCCGCCATCTACCTTATCTATCCCCTAATTAGAACCCCTTACACCGCTGTCATCTACCTTATCTATCCCCTAATCTGACCCCTTACACCGCCGCCACCTATATAAAAATTATTAACCCCTAAACCGTCGCTCCCGTACCCCGCCGCCAGCTATATTATATCTATAACCCCCTAAAGTGAGCCCCTAACCCTATTAGGGTTAATATAGTTAATATAGTTACTATAGTATTTATATTAACTATATTAACTCTATCTAACCCTAACACCCCTAACTAAATTTATATTAAATTAATCTAATTCATTTATAAACTAAAATATTCCTATTTAAATCTAAATACTTACCTATAAAATAAACCCTAAGATAGCTACAATATAATTAATAATTACATTGTAGCTATGTTAGGGTTAATATTTATTTTACAGGTAAATTGTTAATTATTTTAAGTAGGTATAATAGCTATTAAATAGTTATTAACTATTCAATATCTACCTAGTTAAAATAATTACCCAATTACCTGTAAAATAAATCCTAACCTAAGTTACAAATACACCTACACTATCAATAAATTAAATAAACTACAAACATCTATCTAAAAATACAATTAAATTAACTAAACTAAATTACAAAAAAGAAAAAAAAGATTACAAGATTTTTAAGCTAATTACACCTATTCTAAGCCCCCTAATAAAATAATAAACCCCCAAAATAAAAAAAATTCCCTGCCCTATTCTAAATTAAACAAATTTCAAAGCTCTTTACCTTACCAGCCCTTAAAAGGGCCTTTTGTGGGGGCATGCCCCAAAGAATTCAGCTCTTTTGCATACAAATACCCCCCCCCCCATTACAACCCACCACCCACATACCCCTATTCTAAAACCACCCAAACCCCCCTTAAAAAAGCCTAACACTACCCCCCTGAAGATCTCCCTACCTTAATATATATAATGTAATACCTATATTAACTATAATATACTTAGGGTTAATATAGATAATATAGCTGGCGGCGGGGTAGGTAGATTAAATAAGGGGTTAATAATTTTAATAGAGATGGCGGCGGTGTTAGGGGCTCACTTTAGGGGGTTATAGATATAATATAGCTGGCGGCGGGGTACGGGAGCGACGGTTTAGGGGTTAATAACTTTATTAGGTTGCGGCGGGGTACGGGAGCGGCGGTTTAGGGGTTAATAGCTTTTTTATTGTTAGGATAGTGAGGGGGGATAGCGGATAGAGGGTTAGACGTGTCGGGCTTTGTTAGGGAGGCGTGTTAGACTTGTCGGGCTATGTTAGGGAGGCGTGTTAGACAGTGCGGGTGTTTTAGACTTTAGTCAGGTTTTATAGGCGCCGGCAGTTTCTAACGTGCCGCAAGTCACTGGCGACGGCAGAAATTTGTACTTGCGCAGATTTCTGGACATCGCTGGTTTGTCAGACTTACGGCACGTTAGCATCTGACGGCGACTTATATGGGATAGCTCGAGTTGCGAGCTGAAACTGCGGGCGACGCCGGTTCCCTCGCTTGCGCCGCAAACTGCGATCTATATCGGATCGCGCCCCTGGTGTTATAAAGTAACCTGTAAATACACAGACATTGCTTATGTATTAGAGCCTGGATTAAGTGAAGTGTTAAAACCGTACACAGCACTAAAAAAATAATGTTGATTGAAAGAAACAGTTACTGTTTCTTTATGCGTGGTAGAAATTAGAGATACACATTTGTTTTCAGATGAATGCAAAAATTAAGACATTTTTCATTATTCTGTGTTTTGTACAAAAATGAATAACGCACGACCACCAACACAAATTTAAATAATAACTAATAAAGACATTAACTAAATTCTGTAATATATAAGTTAATTTAATATTCTTTCAAACACTATATACTATACTTAAAGCCCTCTAACTGCAAAACCCCCACTGCGCTTCATTGTGAAATAACTGTACTATTATTAATATCAGTTATTTGTAGAGCACCAACAGATTCCTCAGCACTTTAAACATGGGTTTAATATGCAATGTAGTAATTAGGGGAGACAAGGGTATAGAGGCGAATTTTGGAGATGTTTTTGAGGTGGAGGCGACAGGAATTGGCCAATGACAGGATATGGGGAGTCAAATAGAGATTGAGTCAAGTGTGACCCCAAGACATTCGGCATGTAAGGTTGGGGTAATAATGCTATTATCAATAGTTACAGAAAGTTGGGGATAGAGATTTTGGAAGTGAGAGAGGGAATAAGGAGCTCAGTTTTGGAGAGATTTAGCTTAAGGTAGTGAGAGGACATCCAGGATGAAATAGTAGAAAGGAAGTTAGTGACACAAGTTAGTAAGGAAGGGAATACGTCTAGTGCAGAGAGGTAGATTTCCGTATCATCAGCTTACAAATGATATTGAAACCCATGGGACTTTATTAAGGAACCTAAGGATAATGTATACATTTAGAAGAGAAGGGGACCAAGTTACACCAAAGATCCGGGTTAAACAGGTAGGAGGAGACCCACAAGACAGATATGTTGCAGATGCTAAAGGATTGGAGGGTTTGGAGTAAGGGAGGGTTTCAACAGTATCAAAGGCTGCAGACAGATCGACAAGGATTAACAGAGAAAGTGGCCTTTTGATTTTGCTGTAATTAGTAACCATAGTGATTGCTGTTTCTGTGGAGTGCTTTGGGTGAAATCCAGATTACAATGGATCAAGGAGGGAGTTTAATGTGAGGAAATGTGATAAACGTGTATATACGAGCCTTTCCAAAAGTTTGGAGGCGAGGGGGAGTAGGAGAATAGGGCGGTAGTTGGATAGGGATGATTGATCGAGAGAAGATTTTTTAAGGATAGGTGTGACTAGTGCAGGTTTAAGAAATGAGGGAAATTTGTGAAGTTTCAGTGAGTGCATCAATAGCTGAAAATCAGATCAAGGGAGGTGGGAGAGTCAGACCTTAGTGACATAAGAGGAAGTGAGCTGGAGAAGTTTTTGTTTTTGCAAAAGCAGCAGTAGGGGCATTGGGATTGTCAATAGGGAGGTTAAAATCCCAAAGAATGAGAGCAGGGATGTATGAGGAGAGGAAATAAGGTAGCCAGGCCAAAAATTATCAAGTAATTGAGTTGAGGAGCTAAGGGGGGCGATATATATAAAAGCAGGCCTGCCTTTAGGGCAGGTTGAGAGGGGCACCCGCACAGGGCCCTGCTCCTTGGTGGGCCCTGCAATGTCAGAGGTGAGGCTTATTATGGCATCATGAGGTCAAATATTTTGTGTTATTCTTTATATTGGTATCACTGAATGTTGGCACAGGAGTGGGTCATACAAGTGGCAAGGCATACAGGGGAGGGGAATAATAGCATTAGGAAGAAGGGCCCCAACCCACAAATGTATCCTGCCCAGGGCCCCACAAATGCAAAGGATGGCCCTGTGTAAAAGCAACACATAGAGAGAGAAGATAGAATAATGTGAATTTCAAAGAAAGAAAATGTGAGGGAAGAGATGGGTTTTATTTGTTGAACGGTGCAAACAGAGGAAAGTTAAATGCCCACACCACCTCCTTGCCTGTTTCCAGGCCTTGGGGTGTGGCTTAAGTGGAGAGCTGGTTTCTCTAAGTGCCAAAAGGTTGAGGGAGTGGGTGATATAGAGGTTGTGGATAGAAGTGAACTGGGATGTTGCTTCGGATAGTACGTGCTTTGTTTAAAAAGTAGTCTGCCAGGTCTTGAGCACTAAAGACAGATGGGGGGGTGGAGCAGGTGGGTAGAGGAGAGAGTTAAATGTGGAGAAGAGTCATTTAGGGTTTTGCACAGATGGGGAGGGGCAAGTTTGTCTAATGCAGAGGAGAGAGTTTGGTTATAGCGGGCTGTAGTGAGATCAGGGCAGGTTGTAGTATATGTCATTAGTTAATTATAAATGTAAGAATGATATCAAGTATTGATAAGGATTGAACATCACATGGCAATTAACAAGACATTAAAAATAAGACATTGGAAATAACATCACAATAAATACAATAATTATTTAAAAGCCAACAATCATATGCTCAATTCCCATAGATCAAAATAGAGATAAAACACCAGAGAGCAGTGAATAGTGTTACAGACGTACAGGGACTCTATTCACATACAATAAGAGATTTACACAGGGGAGAAACACCAGAAAGCAGTGAATAGTGCTACACATGTACAGGACTCTATTTACATACAATAAGAGAGTTACACATTACAGAAACACCAGAGAGCAGTGAGTAGTGTTACAGATGAACAGGACTCTATTCACATACCATAAGAGAGTTACACAGGGGAGAAACACTAGAAAGCAGTAAATAGTGCTACAGATGTACAGGACTCTATTCACATACCATAAGAGAGTTACACAGGGGAGAAACACCAGAAAGCAATGAATAGTGCTACAGATGTACAAGACTCTATTCACATACCATAAGAGAGTTACACAGGAGAGAAACACCAGAGAGCAGTGAGTAGTGTTACAGATGTACAGGACTCTATTTACATACAATAAGAGAGTTACAAAGGACAGAAACACCAGAGAGCAGTGAGTAGTGTTACAGATGAACAGGACTCTATTCACATACCATAAGAGAGTTACACAGGGGAGAAACACTAGAAAGCAGTAAATAGTGCTACAGATGTACAGGACTCTATTCACATACCATAAGAGAGTTACACAGGGGAGAAACACCAGAAAGCAATGAATAGTGCTACAGATGTACAAGACTCTATTCACATACCATAAGAGAGTTACACAGGAGAGAAACACCAGAGAGCAGTGAGTAGTGTTACAGATGTACAGGACTCTATTTACATACAATAAGAGAGTTACAAAGGACAGAAACACCAGAGAGCAGTGAGTAGTGTTATAGATGTACAGGACTCTATTCACATACCTTAAGAGAGTTAGACAGGTGAGAAACACCAGAAAGCAGTAAATAGTGCTACAGATGTACATGACTCTATTCACATACCATAAGCAAGTTACACAGGAGAGATACACCAGAGAGCAGTGAATAGTGTTACAGATGTACAGGACTCTATTCACATACCATAAGCAAGTTACACAGGGGAGATATACCAGAGAGCAGTGAATAGTGTTACAGATGTACAGGACTCTATTCACATACCATAAGAGAGCTACACAGAGGAAAAAACACCAGAGAGCAGTGAATAGTGTTACAGATGTACAGAACTCTATTTACATACAATAAGAGAGTTACACAGGACAGAAACACCAGAGAGCAGTGAATAGTGTTACAGATATACAGGGGCTATAATCACATACCATAAGAGAGTTACACATGAGAGAAACACCAAAGAGCAGTGAATACTGTTACAGATGTACAGGACTCTATTCACATACCAGACACTGCTGAACTTAAATTTCCAACTGACAGACCCCCATAGCATTAACCCCTTTACTACCTGATCCCCACTGCACTTAAAGGGACAGTCTACACCAGAATTGTTATTGTTTTAAAAGATAGATAATCTGTGTATTACCCATTTCCCAGTTTTGCATAACCAACACAGTTATAATAATATACTTTTAACCTCTGTGATTATCTTGTATCTAAGCCTCTGCAAACTGCCCCTTTTTTCAGTTCTTTTGACAGACTTGCAGTCTAGCCAATCAGTGCCTGCTCCCAGATAACTTCTCGTGCACGGGCACAGTGTTATCTATATGAAATACGTGAACTAACACCCTCTAGTGGTGAAAAACTGTTAAAATGCAAACTGAGAGGTGGGCTTCAAGGTCTAAGAAATTAGCATATGAACCGCCTAGGTTAAGCTTTCAACTAAGAATACCAAGAGAACAAAGCAAATTTGGTGCTAAAAGTAAATTGGAAAATTGTTTAAAATTACATGCTCTATCTGAATCATGAAAGTTTATTTTGGCCTAGACTGTACCTTTAACGCTCAAACCACCGGACCACCACTGCAACTAATAACCCCTAACTTCCAGAACCCCAAAGCACTTAGCCCCCTAACTGCAAGAACATCCACTTCAACTAACCCTCTAACTACCAGATCTCCCTACAGTACTAAACTCCCCTCAACAGACACCCCCCAGCAAGAACCCCCTAATCTAAGCTTCTTCTCTTATCCTAAAATAAAATACTGTAAAAAGTAATATAAAAAATAACCCATGAAAAAGGAATCTAGAGGCTGGCTTATAAGTCTATTCTAACATTACACAATAGCTCTCTTACTGAAGATAGTTTTTTTTTTATACCTCTTTGTACATAAAGTCTGACACATTAGTAAATCTCAAAAAATGCTACCAGTATCATTGACTCCTTGGCTATTTTCCTGCAACAGAAAGCTCAGAAGATAATGAGTCAGGGCAGCTGGAGATGATGTATGAGAATGTGAGTAGACAGAAAGATCAACAAGAAAATACAGAAAATCCAACTCCAGAGAAGGACGGTCAGTGTTCCTTCAGCACAGGTGAGTCCTAATTCTGTATGAGCTGATTAACCCTGCAGATGTTTCAGGTGATAATTTGTTTGTTTTATTGCTGTAAGGGACAAGATACTCATTTTTGAGAAAACAGCGCCCTGCACGCCATATATTATCCATAGATACCTCTCTTGTTGCCACCATCCTCTGCACTGGTGCAAGGAACATCACATTTTTATTATCAAAATATGTAATCTTTGAACCAGGGCTGGCTCTAGACGTTGTGCTACCTGGGACTGATGGATCTGTCTGCCACTTGTAGATATAACTAGAATGCAGTGAGCCTTTTCTTCTGTGTATTTTACTGGAATTCATAAGGTAAATAACACTGTGTTCCCTGTTTAGTTAATTAAGCAAACAAAACTCAGCTTACACAGACACAGTGCTGCTACTAAACAGGCTGAGACTAAAATCTACCTGATGGTTTGTTGGTCCTAAGAGAACAATAAAGTATTGGAGGTTCTTAGTCGCTTACACTTTATCCTATTGGTTCCCCTTATTAGTATAATCATTTAACATCCTCCCAATGCCCTATTAACTGTTTTTGTTATTCATCCCTAATGAACACATTTTGGTGTAAATTAAAAAGGTTGAATTGAATAATTGCAAGACCAGCCATTGTATTTATTAATTGTAAGACCAGCTGTTATACATTTATTAATTGTAAGACCAGCCATTGCATTTATTAATTGTAAGACCAGCCATTACATTTATTAATTGTAAGACCAGCCATTACATTTATTAATTGTAAGACCAGCCATAACATTTATTAATTGTAAGACCAGCCATAACATTTATTAATTGTAAGACCAGCCATTGCATTTATTATTTGTAAGACCAGCCATTACATTTATTAATTGTAAGACCAGCCATTGCATTTATTATTTGTAAGACCAGCCATTGCATTTATTAATTGTAAGACCAGCCATAACATTTATTAATTGTAAGACCAGCCATTGCATTTATTATTTGTAAGACCAGCCATTACATTTATTAATTGTAAGAACAGCCATTGCATTTATTATTTGTAAGACCAGCCATTGCATTTATTAATTGTAAGACAAGCCATTGCATTTATTATTTGTAAGACCAGCCATTACATTTATTAATTGTAAGACCAGCCATTACATTTATTAATTGTAAGACAAGCCATTGCATTTATTAATTGTAAGACCAGCCATTACATTTATTAATTGTAAGACCAGCCATTACATTTATTAATTGTAAGACCAGCCATTGTATTTATTATTTGTAAGACCAGCCATTACATTTATTAATTTTAAGACCAGCCATTGTATTTATTAATTGTAAGACCAGCCATTGCATTTATTAATTGTAAGACCAGCCATTACATTTATTAATTGTAAGACCAGACATTGTATTTATTAATTGTAAGACCAGCCATTGCATTTATTAATTGTAAGACCAGCCATTGCATTTATTAATTGTAAGAACAGCCATTGCATTTATTAATTGTAAGAACAGCCATTGCATTTATTAATTGCAAGACCAGCCATTGCATTTATTAATTGTAAGACCAGCCATTGCATTTATTCATTGTAAGAACAGCCATTGCATTTATTAATTGTAAGAACAGCCATTGCATTTATTAATTGCAAGACCAGCCATTGCATTTATTCATTGTAAGACCAGCCATTGCATTTATTAATTGTAAGAACAGCCATTGCATTTATTAATTGTAAGAACAGCCATTGCATTTATTAATTGCAAGACCAGCCATTGCATTTATTAATTGTAAGACCAGCCATTGCATTTATTCATTGTAAGAACAGCCATTGCATTTATTAATTGTAAGAACAGCCATTGCATTTATTAATTGCAAGACCAGCCATTGCATTTATTAATTGTAAGAACAGCCATTACATTTATTAATTGTAAGAACAGCCATTGCATTTATTAATTGCAAGACCAGCCATTGCATTTATTCATTGTAAGACCAGCCATTGCATTTATTCATTGTAAGAACAGCCATTACATTTATTAATACATACAGAGAGAAGTGCACTCACAGGAACGAACAACTGGCTCAATACCATTGTTAGCCTGTTCTATGGCGATTTACCACCTGGGTGCAGCTTCTTTTTAGCCCAGTAATGCTTTTCACAGAGTAGAAATTTCCTGTAGTATATCAGTCTGAGCCCGCCTATTACGGTCAGTCCAGCGCCGAAATACCAGGCAATTCCTCTCTGAACAAGGAACACAGCAACCCCAGACGATCGTTTCGGCCTTCATTGTGCCTCGTCAGTGAGGTGTAGCTATATTCCTCTAAGCACACTGAGCAAGGAGTCCACGTCTGGTTGCCCCTTTTTCCCATAGGGAGACTAAATACATACAGAGAGAAGTGCACTCACAGGAACGAACAACTGGCTCAATACCATTGTTAGCCTGTTCTATGGCGATTTACCACCTGGGTGCAGCTTTTTAGCCCAGTAATGCTTTTCACAGAGAAGAAATTTCCTGTAGTATATCAGTCTGATCCCGCCTATTACGGTCAGTCCAGCGCCGAAATACCAGGCAATTCCTCTCTGAACAAGGAACACAGCAACCCCAGATGATCGTTTCGGCCTTTATTGGGCCTCGTCAGTGAGGTGTAGCTATATTCCTCTAAGCACACTGAGCAAGGAGTCCACGTCTGGTTGCCCCTTTTTCCCATAGGGAGACTAAATACATACAGAGAGAAGTGCACTCACAGGAACGAACAACTGGCTCAATACCATTGTTAGCCTGTTCTATGGCGATTTACCACCTGGGTGCAGCTTTTTAGCCCAGTAATGCTTTTCACAGAGAAGAAATTTCCTGTAGTATATCAGTCTGATCCCGCCTATTACGGTCAGTCCAGCGCCGAAATACCAGGCAATTCCTCTCTGAACAAGGAACACAGCAACCCCAGACGATCGTTTCGGCCTTCATTTATTAATTGTAAGACCAGCAATTGCATTTATTAATTGTAAGACCAGCCATTGTATTTATTAATTGTAAGACCAGCCATTGCATTTATTAATTGTAAGAACAGCCATTACATTTATTCATTGTAAGACCATCCATTGCATTTATTCATTGTAAGACCAGCCATTGCATTTATTAATTGTAAGAACAGCCATTACATTTATTAATTGTAAGACCAACAATTGCATTTATTAATTGTAAGACCAGCCATTGTATTTATTAATTGTAAGAACAGCCATTGTATTTATTAATTGTAAGACCAGCCATTACATTTATTAATTGTAAGACCAGCCATTGCATTTATTAATTGTAAGAACAGCCATTGTATTTATTAATTGTAAGAACAGCCATTGTATTTATTAATTGTAAGACCAGCCATTACATTTATTAATTGTAAGACCAGCAATTGCATTTATTAATTGTAAGACCAGCCATTGTATTTATTAATTGTAAGAACAGCCATTGTATTTATTAATTGTAAGACCAGCCATTACATTTATTAATTGTAAGACCAGCAATTGCATTTATTAATTGTAAGACCAGCCATTGTATTTATTAATTGTAAGAACAGCCATTACATTTATTAATTGTAAGACCAGCCATTGCATTTATTAATTGTAAGACCAGCCATTACATTTATTAATTGTAAGACCAGCCATTACATTTATTAATTGTAAGACCAGCAATTGCATTTATGAATTGTAAGACCAGCCATTTTATTTATTAATTGTAAGAACAGCCATTACATTTATTAATTGTAAAACCAGTCATTGCATTTATTAATTGTAAGAACAGCCATTACATTTATTCATTGTAAGACCACCCATTGCATTTATTAATTGTAAGACCACCCATTGCATTTATTAATTGTAAGACCAGCCATTTCATTTATTAATTGTAAGACCAGCCATTGCATTTATTAATTGTAAGATCACCCATTGCATTTATTAATTGTAAGACCAGCCATTGCATTTATTAATTGTAAGACCAGCCATTGCATTTATTAATTGTAAGACCAGCAATTGTATTTATTAATTGTAAGACCAGCCATTGTATTTATTAATTGTAAGACCACCCATTGCATTTATTAATTGTAAGACCAGCCATTTCATTTATTAATTGTAAGACCAGCAATTGTATTTATTAATTGTAAGACCAGCCATTGCATTTATTAATTGTAAGACCAGCCATTGCATTTATTAATTGTAAGACCAGCCATTACATTTATTAATTGTAAGACCAGCCATTGCATTTATTAATTGTAAGACCAGCCATTGCATTTATTATAATATATATATATTATATATCTATATATATATATTATAATCTGCCGCCCCCGACATCGCCGACACCTACATTATATTTATTAACCCCTAATCTCCTGCTCCCAATGTCGCCGCAACCTACCTACACTTATTGACCCCTAATCTGCCGCCCCCAACGACGCTGCCACTATAATAAACATATTAACCCCAAAACCACCGCACTCCCACATCGCAAACACTAGTTAAATATTATTAACCCCTAATCTGCCGCCCCTAACATCGCTGCCACCTACCTACATTTATTAACCCCTAATCTGCCGCCCCCAACGTCGCTGCCACTATACTAAATTTATTAACCCCTAAACCTAAGTCTAACCCTAACCCTAACACCCCCTATCTTAAATATAATTAAAATAAATCTAAATAAAAATTCCTATCATTAACTAAATAATTCCTATTTAAAACTAAATACTTACCTATAAAATAAACCCTAAGCTAGCTACAATATAACTAATAGTTACATTGTATCTAGCTTAGGGTTTATTTTTATTTTACAGGTAAGTTTGTATTTATTTTAACTAGGTAGATTAGTTAGTAAATAGTTATTAACTATTTAATAACTACCTAGCTAAAATAAACACAAATTTACCTGTGAACATTGGGTTCAGTCTCTTAAAGGGAGCAAGTGTCTCAGGGAATATATTACTCAATTTATCAGTACATTTGCTAGTGTGTTAATTCAGTTTCCACAATATAAGTATAATAATATTTGCTGGTACAAAGGAGTACTGAGAAATGGTTCTATGATTACTATCAGTGATCACTTAAAAGGAAATATCTTATATTTAGTGATTAAACTAGTGGCTATGTGTATTTCCCACCCTCTGAATTCTAATAAATATTGGTTTGTCCCAAATAATTGACATTACATTACTTTATATATTGTGCCCAAAACATACGGTAGCATGATAAATTATTATAACATATGATACTGTTACTCTAAAGTACCAACTCAGTTGCCTATCAAGGTTGCTACACATGTATCTATAAGGATTATTTGGTAGGTGTTTGTTTCTCACATACCATTTGCGAATATATTGCAGTACCAAACTATTTAAAAGGTAATAGTGTAGTTTAATTAGATAAAACTGTAATCTCCTATTTGGAGACTTATTTAAAGAGACATAAGTTTGAGACAATAAGTAAGTAGTGCCATTGGTTTTGCATTAAATTACAATAAGGGGGGCATATTTTAACCAACAGACCAACATTGAATACACCTGTATGCAGCAGGATCCACCTGTCCACTCATCCTCCGTCACCACACCTACATGCCAGGCCCTTAATCCACCACCACAAAAAAAGGCCATCTTTTTGCTATCTCACCATGTAACTTTATCTTAACTTTAATATTTGATCTATCAATCCTTTAATTAGGGTGTTAAAGTGCCACCCCCTATCTCTCTCACTGCCCTTACTGTTGTTTATTAACCTTTTCCTGTAACCCCCTCTCTGAGTATTGACCCTCTTCCACTGTTGATTAGATTAGGTATACTAGACTAGCCTTACTCCCTTCCAGGATCTTCTGTTTCCTCCCTTAGTTCTATCATGGGACAGCCCCCTATGTCATTCCTACCTAGATGACACCTGGCACTCGTCATCTACTTCTTGACCCTTGGATCATTGGTGCTAGCTCTATCCATCTCATCCCCCATTTTCCTATATACCTCATGCTTGCTTGCAGCATCTCACTGAAGCCCAACTGTGTACCCAACTTTGAGCTCATTTCCATTGAGCCGTAATTCAGTTTGCGTGCGCTCGCAATATCGTTTAAATGCTTCCAACGGCCCGTGTTATAACTCAGTTTCGCCACCCGGTCTTCGGCTTCCGAAAACATTATCGTGTCCCATACAAATTATCAGAAGCCGCTAATCTTTAAATAATTCCCAGTTTCCAATGCCTGCTCAAATCGTTACTGCACTGTCGGAGGCTGCCGATACACTAACAAAAATTACACCCAGCTCAACTAGGTCTAAAACAGGAAAAAGGTGAACTTTTTCCCATTGAAATCTAACCCAACACGTCAAAACCCCCAACATCCCAATTTATAATAAATGTATTAACCTCCAAACTGCCATGACCCACAACGCAAGCTAGCTATTAAAACTATTAACCCCTAATCCGCCATGCCCCCATATCACAAAGTATCTATTTAAACCATTAACCCCAAATCTGCCATGCCCCCATATCACAATTAACCTAATAAATCTATTAACCCCTAATCCACCATTAACCCACATCACAATTAACCTTATAAATTTATTAACCCCTAAACTGCCATAAACCCACGTCACAATTGACCTAATAAATCTATTAACGCCTAAACCACCATTAATCCTCATCACAATTAACCTAATAAGTCTATTAACCGCTAAACCGCCAAACCCCACAACGCAAATAACTAATCACTAAGCCCCCTAACCTAACACCCCCTAAATTAATCCCATTACATAAATTAAAATAATGCTAAATTACAATTAAAATAAAAAACCTAACATTACTAAGTTTAAATTAAACTAAAATTACAAGAAATAAAAAAGTCTAACATTACATAAAATAATAAACCAAATTATCAAAAATTTAAAAAATTAAACCTAATCCCTATGACAATAAAAAAGCCCCCAAAATAAAAACACCCCCTAATCTAATACTAAACTAAAAATATCCCTTAAAAGGGCCTTTTGTAGGGCATTGCCTTAAGTTTAACAGCTCTTTTACCTTTAAAAACGGCTAGATTACGAGTTTTTGTCGGTAAGGCTTGCGGTGCTAATGAGCCTTTTTTTCTCACCGCTCACTTAAGACAACGCTGGTATTACAGGATTTTCTAAACCCGGCGTTAGCCGCAAAAAAGTGAGCGGAGAGCAAAATTTAGCTCCACATCTCACCTCAATACCAGTGCTGCTTAAGTCAGCGGTGAGCTGGCTAAACGTGCTCGTGCACGATTTCCCCAAAGGAAACAATGGGGCTGAGCTGGCTGAAAAAAAAACACCTGCAAAAAAGCAGCGTCCAGCTCCTAACGCATCTCCATTGTTTCCTATGGGGAAATACATTTTACGTCTACACCTAACACCCTAACATGACCCCCGAGTCTAAACACCCCTAACCTTACACTTATTAACCCCTAATCTGCCGCCCCCGACATCGTCGCCACCTGCATTATATTATCATTAACCCCTAATCTGCCGCTACGGACACCGCCGCCACCTACATTATACTTAAGAACCCCTAATCTGCTGCCCCCAACATCGCCACCACTATAATAAAGTTATTAACCCCTAAACCTAAGTCTAACCCTAACCACAACACCCACCCTAATTTAAATATAATTTTAAATAATCTTAATAAAATTACTACAATTAAATAAATTATTCCTATTTAAAAACTAAATACTTACCTATAAAATAAACGCTAAGATAGCTACAATATAACTAATAATTACATTGTATCTATCTCAGGGATTATTTTTATTTTACAGGTATTTATTTTAACTAGGTACAATAGTTATTAAATAGTTATTAACTGTTTACTAACTACCTAGCTAAAATAAAGAGAAATTTACCTGTAAAATAAACCCTAACCTAAGTTACAATTACACCTAACACTACACTATAATTAAATTAATTACCTAAACGAACTACAATTAATTACAATTAAATTAAATAAACTAAAGTACGAAAAACACCAAACACTAAATTACAGAAAATAAAAAAATAATTAAATTTTTTTAAAACTAATTACACCTAATCTAATCCCCCTAATAAAATAAAAAAGCCCCCCAAAATAATAAAATTCCGTACCCTATACTAAATTATAAATAGCCCTTAAAAGGGCATTTTGTGGGCATTGCCCCAAAGTAATCAGCTCTTTAACCTGTAAAAAAAAATACAATACCCCCCCAACATTAAGACACACCACCCACACACCCAACCCTACTCTAAAACCCACCCAACCCCCCCTTAAGAAAACCTAACACTAACCCTTTGAAGATCACCCTACCTTGAGACGTCTTCACCCAACCGGGCAGAAGTCCTCCACAAAGCCGGCCAGAAATCTTCATCCGATCCGGGCAGAAGAGGACCTATAGACGGCCAGAAGTCTTCATCCAGACGGCATCTTCTATCTTCATCCATCCGGAGCGGAGCGGGTCCATCTTCAATCCAGCCAATGCGGAGCATCCTCTTCAAACGAAGTCCAACTGAAGAATGAATGTTCCTTTAAATGACGTCATCCAAGATGGTGTCCCTTTAATTCCGATTGGCTGATAGAATTCTATCAACCAATCGGAATTAAAGTAGGAAAAATCTTATTGGCTGATGCAATCAGCCAATAGAATTGAAGTTCAATCCTATTGGCTGATCCAATCAGCCAATAGGATTGAGCTCGCATTATATCCCTAAATTAAAAAAAAAAAAAACCTAACTCTAACCCCCAAATAGGTACTTACGATTCCTGAAGTCCTCTTCCAGATGGCGATGAAGTCTTCTTGGAGCTGGGGACATCTTCCATCTTCATCCAGGACCAAGCCAGTGAGGAGCATAGATGACCGCGGAACTGAAGACCGATGAGCGCGGAACTAAAGACCCGCAAACGAGGAACTGAATACCGGTGACTGTGGAGCCAAGGAGCATGAAGGATCCTCTTCGTATGATCACCGGCGTACACTGAATATTGAATGCACGTTACGCATTAAAACATGGCATCCCTTGCATTTGATTCTTAAAATTCAAATCAGCCAATAGGATGAGAGCTACTGAAATACTATTGGCTGTTCAAATCAGCCACTAGGATTTCAGTAGCTATCATCCTATAACTGTTTTGAATTTGAAGAATCAAATCAGCCAATAGGAATGCAAAGGACGCCATTTTTAATCGTGTACCTTGAATTCACTATTCAGTATACGGTGGTGATCGTACGAAGAAGACCCTCAGTTCTGCGGTCATCGGTCTTCAGTTCCGTGGTCATCTCCGCTCCACGCCAGCTTGGTCCTGGATGAGGATGGAAGATGTCGCCTGTTCCAAGAAGACTTCACTGCCACCTGGACGAGGACTCTCTCCGCCGGACTTTAGGAACTATGAGTACCTATCTGGGGGTTAGACTTATTTTTATTTATTTTTAATTTATTTTTTTAGATTAGGAATTTTGGGCAATTGAAAAAGAGCTGAATGCCCTTCTAAAGGCAGTAAAAGAGCTGAATGCCCTTTTAAGGGCAATGCCCATATAAATGCTCTTTAGGGGTAGTTTAAGATTTTTGAATGTTAGGTTTTTTAATTTGGAGGGTTTGGTGGGTGGAGGTTTTTACTGTTAGGGGGAACTTAGTTTTTTTTTAAAGGTAAATTAGCTTTTAAACTTAGGGCAATGCCCTTCAAAAGGCCATTTTAAGGGCTATTGGTAGTTTAGTATTAGATTAGGGATGTTTTTATTTTGGGGGGCTTTTTTATTTTCATAGGGATTAGGTTTAATTTATTTCATGTAATTGGCAAGAGTCCATGAGCAAGTGACGTATGGGATATACAATCCTACCAGGAGGGGCAAAGTTACCCAAACCTCAAAATGCCTATAAATACACCCCTCACCACAATTCAGTTTTACAAACTTTGCCTCCTATGGAGGTGGTGAAGTAAGTTTGTGCTTGATTTTCTACGTTGATATGCGCTTCTCAGCATTTTGAAGCCCAATTCCTCTCAGAGTACAGTGAATGTTAGAGGGATGTGAAGGGAGTATCACCTATTGAATTCTATGGTTGTTCTCACAGGAAATTTTGTTCTCAGGTTCTCTGTTATCGGTCGTAGAGATTCATCTCCTACCTCCTTTTTCAGATCGACGATATACTCTCATATTCCATTACTTTTACTGATAACTGTTTCAGTACTGGTTTGGCTATCTGCTATATGTGGATGGGTATCTTTCGGTAAGTATGCTTTCATTACTTAATGGAGAGATTACGAGTTTTGCGTTAGGAGCTGTGCGGGACTACCGTGCAGTTTATTCTCACCACTCACTTACATACAGTGCTGGTATTACATGTTTTTATAAACCCGGCGTTAAAAGGCAAGAAGTGAGGGTAGAGCAAAATGTATCTCCATATCTCACTTCAATACCAGCGCTGCTTAAGTCAGCGGTGAGCTGGTCGTACGTGCTCGTGCACGATTTACCCATAGGAATCAATGGGGAGAGCCGGCTTAGAAAAAGTCTAACACCTGCCAAAAAGCAGAGTATAACTCAATAACGCAGCCCCATTGATTCCTATGGGGAAATAAAATGTATGTTTACACCTAACACCCTAACATGAACCCAGAGTCTAAACACCCCTAATCTTCCACTTATTAACCACTATTCTGCCTCCCCTGACATCGCCGACACCTACATTATATTTTTTAACCCCTAATCTACCGCTCTGGACATCGCCACCACTATAATAAACATATTAACCCCTAAACTGCTACACTCCTGCATCACAAATATTAGTTAAATATTATTAATTCCTAATCTGCTGTCCCTAACATCGCCGCCACCTACCTACATTTATTGACCCATAATCTGCCGCCCCCAATGTCGCCGCCACTATACTAAATGTATTAACCCCTAAATCTAAGTCTAACCCTAACACCCCCTAACAAATATAATTACAATAAATCTAAATACAAATTACTATTATTATCTAAATAATTCCTATTTAAAACTAAATACTTACCTGTAAAATAAACCCTAAGCTAGCTACAATATAACTAATAGTTATATTGTAGCTAGCTTAGGGTTTATTTTTATTTTACAGGCAACTTTGTATTTATTTTAACTAGGTAGAATGGAACGTTTATCTAAAGAACTGCACACACAGTGGGATATCTGGACATTGGACAGATACATTTCAACCAGGATGATACCAAGAGGTTTAAGGGTATTCAAATTTCCAACGTTTGAAGTGGATTTGAGTGAGACAGACTTTATGAATGCCTGGAATCAGGTTTTAACAGACTGTTCTATAAGACTATTGTCATTGCTTATAGAGTATAAAACTAAATTGTTAACAACTATTAGAAAAGAAATAGAAATAACACAGATTGAAATGAACAAGAGAAGCAGTGAGTTAGATTATATAAGATTTGATAATCTTCTATCCACCACATTAATTACACTTAAGAAAAATATAATGGAGAATAAACACACGAAATACTTAAGGGACAGAAATGACTATATTAATAATACGTTCTATATTTGGCATCGGAGACAGAGGTCACAAAATAGACATAGATCAAATGAGACCAATAACAACAATGACCAAACTAAGAATCAGAACAAACACAAAAATAAAAATAAACATAGAGGACAGTACAACAGAAGAGATAGTAGTGGGGGTAAATCAGTTACAGTTACGGTGAGGGAGATGCCTCATCTGAGGATAAGTCTTCAGGTAATGAAGAAGAATCTATTACACAAGTAGGTATTCTTAAAAATACTACTGAAGTGGAAGTGGAAACACAAGAGACAGTAAGACCTAAAAACACAGCATCACAGAGTAAATATGTACCTACTAATACTAGTACTCTTAGCAGTAACACCAGTAAAAATGTTTTGGATCAGGTTTTTCCCTTAGAAACAGGTCCTCCCGCACCCAATATACAGCAGAAACACGGACAGGACAGGTACCAACTACGGGCAACCAAGACCAATACAAAATACAAATAGGGACTGTTATAAATGTATCACACTATAGTCTAACTCAGGAACAATTTAGAGTGTTGGAATATGGTCTTTCTTTTTCACCTACTGCAGACTTTGATGTTTTCCAGACAATAGTTGATGTTAACAGATTGATCAGAAACATTACACTGAAAAAAACACTTTAAGGAGAACTTGAGTACAGAGAGTAATTAAGAGCTAAATACAGTCAACCCACATTTAAGAGAGGGTGTCAGTTTATCCTTTGAAGAATCTTGTGATGTAATCTCTTTACAGGATTTAGCCTCATCAACAGCAGAGGGTCAAATCAATAAAGGAGCTTCATTTAAACCAAGGTCAGACTTTTACCCAATACATTCTAGGGGGAATATTATAGAAACTTTCTTTAGTAGAATAGAGACTGACCTCATGACTTTAAAAGCAACATTCAGCCATATAAAGTCAAACCTTACAAGATCAGAAAAACTAGCCCTAAAAAGCTTGCAAGATAATAGGGAGATAGCAATTAAGAACTCTGACAAGGGTGGCACAGTGGTTGTTTTAGATAGATGTGACTATGTGAAGGAGGCACAGAGACAATTGAGCAATCGAGACAACTACTTAGAACTTACTTCTAATCCCACAAGGAGCTTTAGAAGTGAATTATCACACATTGTAGATTATGGTGTAGAGGAAGGCTTTATTGATATAAAAACTGTAGATTACATTATGGTAGAAAATCCAAGAATTCCTCTTTTTCACCATTTACCAAAAACTCACAAATCCCTCCTAGAGGTTAAAGGCAGACCAATAGTGAGTGGAATTGGTTCACTCACTGGACATTTGTCACAATGGCTTGATTCTATTCTACAGCCACTTGTAGTATAATTACAATCACATGTGAGGGACACAAAACATATTATCACTATTTTGGACAAAATGAACTGGAAAGACACATATAACTGGATAACAGTGGACACTGTGTCTCTTTACTCCTCCATACCACATGAGGAGGGGTTAAAGGCAGTTAGTTTCTTTTTACAGTACTACACAGATTATACCCTGGAATTTCGACAATATATACTCAAAGTGACCAAATTTCTTTTGACACATAATTTTTTCCTTTTTGAGGCTGTGTTCTATCTCTAAAGATGTGGAACTGCGAATGGGGCAAAATTCGCCCCATCTTACGCCAACCTCTTTTTAGGTTGGTGGGAACACTTCCACATCTTTGGAGATAGGAACACATTCAAGCAACATATAGTTATGTTTAGGAGGTATATAGATGATCTCCTCTTTATTTGGAGGGGGCCCCTTGACACTATGGGGTCTAGTTATCAAGCCGTCAACCGCAAATACGCTGGAATTCCGTAGCGTATTTGTGGCGAGGCTGATTCGCCTAAGTTATCAAGCCCTACACACTGGCAAAAGTAAAATTTAGTGATGTAAGCTTTGATCCACCGGACTCAGTCCGACACAGATCTATTCTTACATCACTCCAGATGTTCCACAGACAAGTTCGGCACAATCTGACTACTTTTGCTAGTTATCAAAAAACTAGCAGATACGCTGAGCACTTTTCCGGCCCAGCGTACCTGGTTTTCAATCCACCGCCCTGGAGGCGGCAGATCCTATAGGAATCAATGGGAGTCTGACCATAGCGAAAGCTCATGTTCGCTGCTGCCAGATATCCCATTGATTCCTATGGGAGATGTCTGCACCTAACACCCTAACATGTACCCCGAGTCTAAACACCCCTAATCTGCCACCCCCTACACCGCCGCACCTAAATAAATGTATTACCCCCTAAACCGCCGCTCCCGGACCCTGCCGCAACCTATATTAAACTTATTAACCCCTAATCTGCCCCCCTACACCGTCGCCACCTATAATAAAATTATTAAACCCTAAACCTAAGTCTAACCCTAACCCTAACACCCCCCTAACTTAAATATTAATTAAATACATCTAAATATTATAACTCTTATTAACTAAATTAATCCTATTTAAAACTAAATACTTACCTATAAAATAAACCCTAATATAGCTACAATATAAATAATAATTATATTGTAGCTATTTTAGGATTTATTTTTATTTTACAGGCATCTTTCAATTTATTTTAACTAGGTACAATAGCTATTAAATAGTTATTAACTATTTAATAGCTTACCTAGCTAAAATAAAGAGAAATTTACCTGTAAAATAAAAACTAACCTAAGTTACAATTACACCTAACACTACACTATCATTAAATTAATTATTCCTATTTAAAACTAAATACTTACCTGTAAAATAAACCCTAAGATAGCTACAATGTAATTAATAAATACATTGTAGCTATCTTAGGATTTATATTTATTTTACAGGTAACTTTGTATTTATTTTAGCTAGTTAGAATAGTTATTAAATAGTTATTAACTATTTAATAACTACCTAGCTAAAAGAAATACAAAATGACCTGTAAAATAAATCCTAACCTAAGTTACAATTAAACCTAACACTACACTATCATTAAATTAATAAAATTAATTACCTACAAATAACTACAATTAAATGCAATTAAATAAACTAACTAAAGTACAAAAAATAAAAAAACTAAGTTACAAAAAATAAAAAAAATAAGTTACAAAAATTTAAAAAATATTACAACAATTTTAAGCTACTTACACCTAATCTAAGCCCCCTAATAAAATAACAAAGCCCCCCAAAATAAAAAAATGCCCTACCCTATTCTACATTAAAAAGTTAACAGCTCTATTACCATACCAGCCCTTAAAAGGGCCTTTTGTGGGGCATGCCCCAAAGAATTCAGCTCTTTTGCCTGTAAAAAAAAAATACAACCCCCCCAACATTAAAACCCACCACCCACATACCCCTACTCTAACCCAAACCCCCCTTAAATAAACCTAACACTACCCCCCTGAAGATCATCATACCTTTAGCCGTCTTCAGCCAGCCGACCACCGATGGAACAGAAGAGGAGATCCGCAGCGGCCGAAGTCTTCATCCAAGGGGCCCTGAAGAAGTCTTCCATCCCACTGAAGTCATCATCCAAGGGGCGCTGAAGAAGTCTTCCATTCGATTGAAGTCATCATCCAGTCAGCGTCTTCAATCTTCATCCATCCGGAGCGGAGCCATCTTCAGACGAGCCGATGCGGAGCCATCTTCTTCCACGGACGACTGAACGACGAATGACGGTTCCTTTAAGTGACGTCATCCAAGATGGCGTCCCTCGAATTCCGATTGGCTGATAGGATTCTATCAGCCAATCGGAATTAAGGTAGGAAAAATCAGCCAATCAGATTGAGCTCGCATTCTATTGGCTGTTCCGATCAGGGGTTAATAATTTTATTATAGTTGCGGAGGTGTAGGGGGGGCAGGATAGGGGTTAATAAATTTATTATAGGTGGCGACGGTGTAGGGGGGCAGATTAGGGGTTAATAAATTTAATATAGGTTTCGGCGGGGTCCGGGAGCGGCGGTTTAGGGTTTAAACAATTTATTTAGTTGCGGCGGGGTACGGGAGCGGCAGGATAGGGGTTAATAAATTTATTATAGGTGGTGGCGGTATAGGGGGGCAGGATAGGGGTTAATAGGTATTATGTAGGTGGCGGCGGGGTCCGGGAGCGGCGGTTTAGGGGTTAATCAGTTTATTAGTGTGGCGGTGGGCTCCAGGAGCAGCGGTTTAGGGGTAAATACATTTATAAGGGTTGCGGCGGTTTAGGGGTTAATAACTTTATTTAGTTGCGGGGGGCTCCGGGGGTGCCGGTATAGGGGGTAGAACAGTATAGTTAGTGTGAGTGCTTAGTGACAGCTTATCAATAAAGCTGTCAAAAAGCCGAAGAGCAGCGAGATCGGATGAGTGATAACTATCACAGTCCGCTGCTCATCGCCCCGTACTTGGTGCGCGGCTTTTTGACAGCTTTTTTGATAACTTTGGCGAGATTTTTCAGGTCCACGGCGGCGATGGTAGGCGAGCTTAGGCGGGCGTATTGGGCCGGCGAAGGCAGGTAAGTAGACAAGTTGATAACTAGGCCTCTATATCTGCTTTTTTGGACTATCTCAATGACAATACAATAGGACTTAGTTTTACTTTTGAAATACAGTCCACGAGTATGAATTACCTTGACTTAACATTAACAGGCAGACGAGAAGGGAAAATTACAACTAAAACATACAGGAAACCTATATCAGGGAACTCCCTCCTACATGGGAGCAGCTGTCATCCAAAACAGACAGCAGTGGCAGTGACAAAAGGCGAATTCATTCGCCTAAAAATAAATTGTACTGAAGAAGTTGAGTACAACAAACAAGCAGATGAGCTAACTGTAATGTTAGTTAATATTGATGGATCTGTTTTTGCAGAAAGATATAAGAAAACATTATCAACTGATATTTAAAAACAAGTTTTGTGGAGGGCGGAGCTAGCCTAAGAACCGAGCAGAAGCAACTTGTTAGAGCTCCTGCGTAATTTCACTTTATTTATGCCCTAAAAAGCCCTTTTTTTTGTTTTTCAATGATCTCTTAAGATACCCCAGCTGGGGAAAGGAGTGCTGTTCTATCCTAATACGGAAGCGGAGGATTGATAACCACCCTCCCGGTTGCTGCACACACTGTGAGAGCCGCCTTGACCCGACATCAGAGAGAACATTGTCCCAAATACCCAGGCGGGGAAAAAGTCATACCGGCTGCCTGAAGAAGTAAAGGTGGGTCGACAAGCGGAGCAGCAGGGGCTTTGCAGGTGTCTGGGAGCTATAACACACTTAGCGCCCGGCACTCGAAAAGGCGCGAACCCATGCCATTACTCAGTGACGTCATCGAGCTGCAGCGGAGAAGAAGGCGCCTCAACACCTTGGAGTGTAAGTCGGGTCGGAGTTCCGCGATAAAGCACTGAAGGTGACAGGTACAAAGTCCTCAATCACATACACCCTGTCAGCTCAGCCAAACCAGCTGGGATCGGGAAAAGTACTGAAAGAGTTCTGTCAGGGCTGGGAGAGTTTGCACCTCACTCTGTTCCGGAGGGTCGGGGCTCCGCTCCGGAACAGCACAGTTACAACAATTAAAGACCTATTTAAAAGATAAAAGGAGGTCCGGGTTGCAGGGATGACAAAAGGGAATTATAGACTGCCTATTAATTAAACACAGCTATCCCCTGCAATCTGTAACATAGAACCAGCCTTTATACTTGAGATTACTTTGGCCCCAAATTGCTTCCGGAGATCCAAATAGCCACAAGGACTCTTTTAAAATCTGGGGACAGAAGTCTTTTGCGCCCTGGAAGCGCGCTGGAGACATTTTACTCAGAAAGATAAAAAGGAGAGCTGTAGAGACAACAGGAACACTTTATACATATAAAGCAGACAGCTATCTGGGGTGTCTTCAGGAAATCATAAATCAAGGGAGCCTGCCCACTCACTCTGACATTCTTGGAGGAATACCTAACAAAATCTGCTGTAATTCAGTACTCTCTGAGGGGTTAGGAGCTAGATGTTACAGAAAAGCATAGAGAACCCTACACAGACACTGTACTAGATCCCTCCTATACACGGCAGCATTCTGGATCCCAGAAGGACAAGGTACTGCAACACAGGCAGCATCATAGCTTAACGTAGCTCAAAAGAATCTTACACAGCTACTATACTGGTTCTCCCCCTTACACATCAAGGATATAATTTCAAGGGCAGTGTGACGAAACCAATCTCGCCACTGTACATTGGAGGGCCTGTTATGGAACATTCTTTGGGCTGGAGTTACATGGGCCTAAGGATACCCAGAGACTGCATGGAAATATGGAATTTTATATGCTGGACACCCCATGTACTTTCATAACTCTGTCTTATGTCTATGTCACCCTGTATCCATAAATACATGATGGGTACAGGGTGTGAGTGCCCCTTGTGGGAGCAATTGTGACTCTATAAGCCAAGTGGGCATAAAAGACTTTATAGCTAATAAGAACTGTTCCTATATTCAGTAATAAGATGTATTCTATGTATGTTTCAGATCTGATTGTGTCTCAGGAGTCTGTCTGGGTAAACTGATTGTGTCCTTGTGTGATTATGTTAACTAGACTGGCCAATATCAGATTGTCTGAGTAAACGTTCTTTCCCAGTAAATTAACTTAATGTGTTAATCTGTTTTACCTGTGAATAGACAATTGTTAGAGGTTTGATGCATTGTTCATATGTTTGCTTTACTGTTAAACCAATGCCCTCTGTAACCTGAAGCCAGGGTGTATAAATCTGTGTGCTGCCTTCAAATAAAGGAGTTATTCTGTTTTAAACCTGAAATGTGGAGCTTGGTCTCATGTTTGCAGGGAAACTGATCAAGGTTGTGAAGTGCTGATTCTGTATGCAGGACATTGTTCCCTGGTACTAACCCTTGGTACACTGTTGGTACCGTAACAATTGGTGGCAAGCGACGGAATGAACCTTATCGCCCAGAAGAGCAACTACACAAGCCAGTAACCTCAGGAAGAGGGGGATTATTACAATACTGACTAAGATGGAAAAGAGAAAAGTAAATTTTGCAGCTTTTAAAAACTTCCTGGAAACAGAAGGAGAGATTGATGGGTACCTTGCGGATTTTGAGAGGCAATGTGCACTACACAAGGTACCCGCAGAGGACTGGGTCACGATATTATCTGGAAAATTATCCGGCCGGGCCAGAGAGGCTTTTCGGGCCATTCCAGATGAGGAAGTCAGGGATTATAATACTGTAAAAGAGGCTCTGCTCTCCAGGTATGCGATTACACCGGAGACATACCGGAGGCGGTTCAGAGACACTGTTAAATTAGCTGGAGATTCCTACCTTGAGTGGGCATGTAAGGTGCACCGCACAGCAGCTCACTGGATAGCGGGGTGCCAAGCCATATCTGGGGAAGAGGTGCTGCAGCTATTCCTGTTGGAACATTGCTTCGACAAGTTACCCGCAGGAGTTCGAGAGTGGGTTCGGGACCGTAAACCCTCCACCCTGCAGGAAGCGGCTCGCTTGGCAGATGAGTATACGGATGCCCACAAACTGGACACTGCTACCACTAAGCCCCCTGCTAGAGTGGAGTACAGACCCCCAGTCACCCCAGCAGCTGCCAGTTACCAAACCCCGGCGCACCGCTATACCACACGGCCTCCGGCCACGAACTACCCTCAGAGAGCCCTGTTCAATTTGCGGTGCTACTCACAACCTATTCGGTGCTTTAGATGTAAGCAACTAGGGCACAAAAGACCAGAGTGTCCCCTAAACGCAGCGAACCAAGCGCAGTCCTGGAGAAGACCCGCCGGCGGAATCCCACGTAATCCTCAGCCTGCGGCCCGCTACGTAGAGGCGCAAGAATGCTGGAGCATCCTACATGAGGCAGACCTTGTGCAAGCTGCCCACCGGAATAACCGGCAACTGGTTAAAGTGAATGGGAAGAAGGTCAGTGGTCTACGGGATACTGGTGCTACCATGACCTTGGTTCAAAAGAACTTGGTGTCTGAGAAACAGTACACTGGAGACACTGTGGCTGTGAGGGTAGCAGGGGGCGATGTGTTCAGCCTACCTGTTGCCAGGGTACATTTGGATTGGGGAGTGGGCGCTAGACCTGTGAATGTGGGGGTCAAGAAGGACTTACCTGCTGATGTTCTTCTTGGAAATGACTTGGCCCCCCTTGTTTCTGCCTACGCTCCTATGGGTCCCGCTGATGTTAACTCTGTGACTACCCGTGCCCAGATCCGTGCAGCAGAGACTGACCCCCCTGCTGCTGAGCCCCAGGACGCTGAGCTCAGTAAATCTCTATCCGCTATTGATATGTGGAGGTCCCGTTACAATGCGCTGATGAAGGAGAAGAGGAGCGCAGAGGAAAAAGCACGTTTAGATCGTGAATCTCTGCTAGACAAGCTGCACCGACAGACTGCAGAAAACACCAGCTTGAGAGTGGGACATGAAACCTTAAAGACAAACTTAGCGACACTTGAGGAGAAGCTGACGCTGGCTCATAGTGAGGTGCAGCAACTCAAGGGCACCCTATGTCAGTATGAAGGGATTGTGGATACCTATAAAGAGCAGGTACAGAAAACTCGTAAAGAAGCTGATGGGATTTTGAAGGACTGTTTGGCCCTGGTCTGGGCACTGAGGAATTTGAACCCTTGTTTGTATGGACAGGAATTCTCTCTCATAACGAGAATACAGATGGATTGTCCCAGCAAACTGACATGCCTACCAGGCGCTCTGGTGGTATATGGCACAGTGTATGCCCTGGACAGCTGAGCATGACAAGCCAGAGGGAGAGGAGTTTGATGGTCCTGGCTTGTTATGGGAGTCCTTTGCAGAGCCTGACTTTGGGAGCCCTGCGAGACCAGACTTCAGGACATTTTCTATGAGAGGGAGGCTAGGCATGACTGGGCTGACCCCCATGAAGTAGAGCCAGACCTGGCTCACTTAGCAGCCCTGGAGTGGGAACTGGAGCAGGACTACCGAGATCTCTTCCACTCCATTGGGAAGGCTCAGCAGGACAGCAAGGTGAAAGACCCAGATCCAGACTCCATTCCCCAGCGGCAGGCTGAGTTACAGGGGGCAGAGACAGTTGGTCCTGTCCCCCAGCAGCAGAGTGATATGCAGGGAATTGGGAGCCCAGACTCCATTCCCCAGCGGCAGGCTGAGTTACAGGGGGCAGAGACAGTTGGTCCTGTCCCCCAGCAGCAGAGGAATATACAGGGAATTGGGAGCCCAGACTCCATTCCCCAGCGGCAGGCTGCGTTACAAGGGGTAGGGACAGTTGGTCCTGTCCCCCAGCAACACGGCTGTTTGGCCAAAGGGGAGACGATTGGTCTCCCCCTCCAGCAGCACAGCTATGTATCCAAAGGGGAGACAGTCGGTCTCCCCCTCCAGCAACCAGGCTCCCACCAGGCTACTTCCATGGTAGTGCTGGCACCCGGGCAGAGTACAGCTGGTCTCTGCCCACCTCGCAACCCACCAATTCAGCGTACCAGTCCCCCACACAGCTGTGGTGAGGCACCTGGACATGGACAAGTTTTCCCCGTACTCAGGTGTAGTAACCATTTATTGTGGGTGGGCTGTACTACTAATTGTGTTTTAAGGGTGGGTTGCTGGACTAACCAGGGCACTGACCGGCAGGAGGTCAGATACCCTGTTAGTCTGTTTGGAAAAGGGGAGAGATGTGACGAAACCAATCTCGCCACTGTACATTGGAGGGCCTGTTATGGAACATTCTTTGGGCTGGAGGTACATGGGCTTAAGGATACCCAGAGACTGCATGGAAATATGGAATTTTATATGCTGGACACCCCATGTACTTTCATAACTCTGTCTTATGTCTATGTCACCCTGTATCCATAAATACATGATGGGTACAGGGTGTGAGTGCCCCTTGTGGGAGCAATTGTGACTCTATAAGCCAAGTGGGCATAAAAGACTTTATAGCTAATAAGAACTGTTCCTATATTCTCTAATAAGATGTATTCTATGTATGTTTCAGATCTGATTGTGTCTCAGGAGTCTGTCTGGGTAAACTGATTGTGTCCTTGTGTGATTATGTTAACTAGACTGGCCAATATCAGATTGTCTGAGTAAACGTTCTTTCCCAGTAAATTAACTTAATGTGTTAATCTGTTTTACCTGTGAATAGACAATTGTTAGAGGTTTGATGCATTGTTCATATGTTTGCTTTACTGTTAAACCAATGCCCTCTGTAACCTGAAGCCAGGGTGTATAAATCTGTGTGCTGCCTTCAAATAAAGGAGTTATTCTGTTTTAAACCTGAAATGTGGAGCTTGGTCTCATGTTTGCAGGGAAACTGATCAAGGTTGTGAAGTGCTGATTCTGTATGCAGGACATTGTTCCCTGGTACTAACCCTTGGTACACTGTTGGTACCGTAACAGGCAGTATACACAGCCTGGTCCTACAATACAACCTAACATTACCTGGACTGCAGAAGCCCTCAGTGCCCTCTCCCCCTCCCTTTCCTGTCATCCTTAACGGGTGGCAGGTCATACCCCCTATACCCTTTCCCGTGATCGTCCTGCGAGGACAACTACCCTGGGGAGAAGGACACTCTCTGAATGCTAGGTCCTCTGGAGGGTGAAAAGGAGGGAAAGCAATACCAGTTTAAAAGCCTCTGCATATCTATCATACTAACCCTATAAATAAAAGGAGCTACAAGGGTGTACTTTACTCATTTGTCCCATTGACATGTAATCTATATGATAGTCTCACAAGGGAGTGCCCATCTAGCACAGTAATGCATAAGGGAAACTAAGCCCTTTGAATATATGAGATATTAACATCCATTTGTCCTCCACAACACTGCAACACTGCCACATGTAAAGGTCCAGACAATCAAGATACTAAATACGACTTCCCATAGGTGGGAATATACTATCCAATACAACAGAACTGTACACGCCTCTTAATAACACAATGTCTTCGAGGAGAGTGACAAAAGGTGATAAACCAGTCTCTAAACCCTCTACAGTATCTTCCTTCTTTAAATCTTCACAACAAGCCAAACCCAATAAGGACATGGAGGATTCGGAGGATTCGGATCTCGACTCCATACAACTACCAGAAGATAATACCCCACTAACTAAGGCAGATCTACAGACCCTAGTTTCAAAAAAAGACATCGCCGACAACTTTGAGAAACTTTGGGAGAAAATCGACTCCATTCACTCATCGGTCACTAGCAGTCTCTCAGAGATTAAATCCGACCTAACAGATATGGGAAATAGGATAGACACGCTTGAAGACCAAAAAGATGCTATGGTTGAAAATGTGGATGAAATATCTCACACGGTCTCAACACAGCAACAACAGTTGCTAGAATTCCAGGATAAACTGGATGACCTGGAAAACAGGAGCAGAAGAAACAATCTCAGGCTGAAAGGAATCCCAGAAGAAATAGCAGGGGGAGAACTCCCGGCCTACCTAACACAGCTTTTCACCCAGATCACAAACTCTCCCTCAGACTACACCTTCCATGTCGAAAGAGCTCATAGAGCATTAAAAGCTAAACCGAAGATGGGCCTTCCTCCGAGAGATGTCGTGATCAAAATGACCTTCTTTCCAGACAAAAAGAAGATTCTCCAGGCTGCTAGAAAACAACCCACTTTCAAATTCCAAGGCAATGTGATCCAATTCTATCAAGATTTGAGCCTTCGGACTTTGCAGAGGCGAAGTGCCCTACGTCCACTTACCTCCTTGCTGAGACAAAAGCAGATACCATACAGATGGGGCTTCCCCTTCGCATTAATTATAACAAAAGACACTAAAGTCATAACTATTATGGAACCAGAAGATATCCCCGAAGTATGTGAGGCGCTAGGCCTAGAAACCCCCTAGCTACCTGAGAAAGAATCAACTCCAACATCTAAACCACCATCTATGGGGACAGAAGACCAATCTAAGTGGCACACTTCAAAAAATAAGAAACGGAGGACAAAGGAACTCAGAGATAAAGAACTTTGACTATGATCTCAGCTTTCAGCCTTAAGAGACAAGGAGTTTTGAAGCAAAACAATAAAAAGAATAAGAGACAGAAAGAAAGACTTCTTCTGGGTGTCTCCTGTACCAGGATACCTAGGAGGCAGAAGTAGCTGACAAAATAATACAGGCTATGTATCATTCATGCTAGACATTTTAAAAGTTACAAGAAAAGTTTTACACAGTTACATGGCCCATGAGAGGTGAGGGTTATGCTAATGTTATTGCTCTAGGTCTATTGTTTCGTAATACCTTCTCTCTCTTTTCTTTAATTCATAAGATAAAGCTGATATGTCTAGATGGGCCCTCCCAGCCCTTCCCTTTAATAAAGGGATAAACAGGGAACATGCAACAGTTAACAAGTTATTTATATCAAGTGTTCAATCCCAAAGTTAGGGATAAAGTTTTGGTTATAACTCCCAATAATGGGACTTGTTTCCCCCCCTTGTTGTTGTTTTTTCTCCTTCTAGTGACACCTCCGCGGCGCACTCCTGTGGACCCCAGGCTCCGAAGCAAAGCATCACTGCAAGTTAGACTTTTCATCTGAAGGTAATCATTGACACGCACGACACTTTTAGAGCACAGATATGGGACAGGGGAAATCATAATGCCTACTAATATACATGTAGTTTCACAAAATGTCAGAGGGCTCAACACTGACACCAAAAGAAAGGTAGCTATGTCCCAATATACACGCCTAAAGCCAATATCTTGTTTCTTCAGGAAACACACTTCCTTAAAACCAATATCCCAAAATACTGGTCAAAACATTTCTGCACCCACTTCCATGCCACTGTGGCCACAAAAAAAAGGGGAGTTTCAATCCTTATACACTCCTCTGTGAACTTTACCCTCGAAAGCACCTCGGCAGACCCGGAGGGCTGATACTTAATAGTCAGAGGAAGGATGCTAGATACTGAGGTTACCTTATGTAACATTTACTCCACCAACGAAAACCAACATGATTTCTTCAGACACATTTTCAATCTCTTAACTCAATGGTCCCAAACTAAAATTATACTAGCGGGAGATTTTAATATATCTATGGCCCCACTGGTAGGAACTAAACATATTCCCTTATCCAACAAACAACATAGACATAATAGACTAGTTAAGTCGATACAGGATTCCCTAACACCACACTCCTTGATGGACTCTTGGCACACGCTATACGGAGTGACAAATGACACCACGTTTTACTCCACGGCTCATAAAACCTATACACGATTGGATTACATCTATGTTAGTCAGGCGCTTCACCTGTTACTGCAGAACTCAGCTATTCACACATGTGTGTGGTCAGACCACTCTATTCTGTTATTAGAGTTAAGTGGGATGAACGATAGCAATAGAAAAAGATCGTGGACTTTTGACCCGACTCTTATGAAAAACCCACAGAGATATGACAAAATTCTGCAGTCGCTGGTGGAGTACTGGGGAATAAATATAAACACCACAAATAACCCTATAAACACATGGGCAGCACACAAGGCGGTGGTCAGGGGACAACTGATACAAGAGAAAGCCAGACTAAATCGCCAAAATAGACATCTATTAGAACAGTTACAAGAGGAAATAGAAACTCTAGAACCTACGCAGAATTACTAATATTATTTACCATCTAGAAAGACAGAGGACGCCTTCTCTGCTATTATCGCTGGACGCGGAGAAGTCGTTCGATAGAATTGACTGGAAGTTCATGACCAAAGTTTTACTGAGAATGGGCTTTGAGGGCACCTTCATGACAGCTATCCAAGCTATCTACTCGCAACCCCAAGCTCAGGTGACTGCGGGAGGATACAGATCTGCTATATTCCCCATACTTAACGGCACAAGGCAGGGGTGTCCCCTGTCGCCCCTACTTTTTGCGCTCTGCATTGAACCTTTGGCGGCAAGAATTAGAACGCACCCAGACATAGAGGGAGTTAAGGTAGCACAATCAGAATATAAACTGACCCTATTCGCAGACGACATCCTATTGACCATTACAAAACCTCTCATCTCCCTACCCAACTTATATGCAGTTTTAGCATCCTTTTCAACCATCTCAGGTTACAAAATTAATTCGGACAAATGTGAGGCCCTCCCTATTGCTATTCCTCACCAGACTAAGAAGTTACTGGAGCTAAACTTTGATTTTCGATGGGTTAAGCACACACTTAAATACCTAGGGATTCATCTTTCACAACAAACACAACACCTATATAAATACAACTACCCACCTCTGTTTAAAAAATCAGACGAGATATAGCAAAATGGCGTAAATATAACTTCTCTTGGATGGGAAGACTGGCTGCCGTCAAAATGACCATTTTACCTTGATTGCTCTACCTATTTAGAGCGCTGCCAATAAAGATTATCAATGCAGATATCGAAAGACTACAGACAGATCTCTCAGCCTTCATAAGAGGTTAAGAGGTACTAAAATGGCGAGGATTTCTAGACACCTAGTACATAGGCATAGATCATTGGGTGGGGTCGGGGGACCTAATTTAATGGACTACTATAGAGCAGCAAGATTAGCACAAGATGCAATGATACTGAAGAGAGAGGGAGAAGCTGTTTGGATTAACCTAGAGGCGGAATTAGAGGGGAGGACGTACCCAGATTCCATTTTGTGGGCAACACAGCAGAATAAGGTTGAGAACTGTCATTCAGATACACATACCAGAGACCTTACCATTAAGTTATGGTCAACAACTAGGAAAAGAGAAGACATCTTCCCTAAAAACTCATTGCTGACGCCAATTAGATACCTATTGCAGGGAGATACACATAAACATCTAGAAAAATGGGAAAACAAAGGTCTCTATAGGGTAGCGGACATAATAGAGAAGAGCGCACTGATACCTTTCTCTCACCTACAAGAGAAGATCGCCCCCCTCAAGCTACACTGGTTCATATATTTACAGCTGCAATCTTCTCTCGGAGAGTTCCTCAAAAATGCGCCTAGTAGGGTGTCCACACCGATAGAAATTTCTAGTGTTTGCCCACATAGACCCAAACACTCAATATCCAAGCTATATGTAACTATCCAATCCCCCCCATCTGAACCAAAAACACAAGTAATGCTAGCATGGGAGAGGGAGTTGGATATAGTAAAACATAAACAGGAGTGGGAGATAATATTTCAATCGGGAGAAAAGGGCTTACTAAGCGTTGATTTAAAAGAGAACACACTAAAAACAGCCTTCAGGTGGTATCTGACCCCAGTTAGGTTGGCACACATCAAGCCTCAGGGGAGTAATTTGTGCTACAGGGGATGTGGACAGAAAGGTACATATAAACATATGTAGTTGGATTGCATAGCTGTGCAAGAAATATGGAGTAAACTATCTTCGTTTATAGGCCAGTTGATAGATGAGGAGGTGTCTCTTACCATACAACAAGCACTACTACATGAACCCATAGAAACTTATCATAGGCACAAGAATATGTATCGCGAGATACTGGAAGATAGGTGCACCGACATGGACAGAAATATATAATAAAATACAATTTACCTACACCATGTACGAGGAAGCAGCAGGAATTCTAAACAATAGAGAAACAGTACAAAAGGTATGGCTATACTGGATAGGTAGACAAGAACAAACGTCTAAAGTCTGAAACTCACATGAGCTGATACGGGGTTGACAGGGGTGCGCCGTGGGAAGAAGTGTCTCCAATCCCCAGGTACTGTACTATTCTTAAAAAGAGACACTGTTTTATATATGAATGGAGGGAGAAATTGTTTGGTTTGTTTATAGTTGTTACTTTACTAAGGCCTAGATTTAGAGTTTGGCGGTAGCCGTGAAAACCAGCGTTAGAGGCTCCTAACGCTGGTTTTAGGCTACCGCCGGTATTTGGAGTCACTCAAAAAAGGGTCTAACGCTCACTTTTCAGCCGCGACTTTTCCATACCGCAGATTCCCTTACGTAAATTACGTATCCTATCTTTTCAATGGGATCTTTCTAACTCCGGTATTTAGAGTCATTGCTGAAGTGAGCGTTAGAATTCTAACGACAAAACTCCAGCCGCAGGAAAAAGTCAGGAGTTAAGAGCTTTCTGGGCTAACGCCGGTTCATAAAGCTCTTAACTACTGTACTCTAAAGTACACTAACACCCATAAACTACCTATGTACCCCTAAACTGAGGTGCCCCCACATCGCCGCCACTCGATTTTTTTTTTTAACCCCTAATCTGCCGACCGCAAAGCGCCGCCAGCTAAGTTATCCCTATGTACCCCTAATCTGCTGCCCCTAACACCGCCGACCCCTGTATTATATTTATTAACCCCTAAACTGCCCCCCACAACGTCGCCGCCAGCTACCTACAATAATTAACCCCTAATCTGCCGACCGCAAAGCGCCGCCACCTACATTATAGCTATGTACCCCTAATCTGCTGCCCCTAACACCGCCGACCCCTATATTATATTTATTAACCCCTAATCTGCCCCCCTCAACGTCGCCTCCACCTGCCTACACTTATTAACCCCTAATCTGCCGAGCGGACCGCACCGCTACTATAATAAAGTTATTAACCCCTAATCCGCCTCACTAACCCTATAATAAATAGTATTAACCCCTAATCTGCCCTCCCTAACATCGCCGACACCTAACTTAAATTATTAACCCCTAATCTGCCGACCGGAGCTCACCGCTATTCTAATAAATGTATTAACCCCTAAAGCTAAGTCTAACCCTAACACTAACACCCCCCTAAATTAAATATAATTTTAATCTAACGAAATTAATTAACTCTTATTAAATAAATTATTCCTATTTAAAGCTAAATACTTACCTGTAAAATAAATCCTAATATAGCTACAATATAAATTATAATTACATTGTAGATATTTTAGGATTAATATTTATTTTACAGGCAACTTTGTAATTATTTTAACCAGGTACAATAGCTATTAAATAGTTACCTAGTTAAAATAATTACAAAATTACCTGTAAAATAAATCCTAACCTAAGTTACAATTAAACCTAACACTATACTATCATTAAATTAATTAAATAAAATACCTACAATTACCTACAATTACCTACAATTAAACCTAACACTACACTATAAATAAATAAATTAAATACAATTCCTACAAATAACTACAATGAAATAAACTAACTAAAGTACAAAAAATAAAAAAGAACTAAGTTACAAAAAATAAAAAAATATTTACAAACATAAGAAAAATATTACAACAATTTTAAACTAATTACACCTACTCTAAGCCCCCTAATAAAATAACAAAGACCCCCAAAATAACAAAATGCCCTACCCTATTCTAAATTAATACATTTCAAAGCTCTTTTACCTTACCAGCCCTGAACAGGGCCCTTTGCGGGGCATGCCCCAAGAAATTCAGCTCTTTTGCCTGTAAAAAAAAACATACAATACCCCTCCACCAACATTACAACCCACCACCCACATACCCCTAATCTAACCCAAACCCCCCTTAAATAAACCTAACACTAAGCCCCTGAAGATCTTCCTACCTTGTCTTCACCATACCAGGTTCACCGATCGGTCCAGAAGAGCTCCTCCGATGTCCTGATCCAAGCCCAAGCGGGGGGCTGAAGAGGTCCATGATCCGGCTGAAGTCTTCATCCAAGCGGGAGCTGAAGAGGTCCATGATCCGGATGAAGTCTTCATCCAAGCGGGAGCTGTAGAGGTCCATGATCCTGATGAAGTCTTCTATCAACGGCATCTTCAATCTTCTTTCTTCCGGATCCATCTTGCAGACCTCCGACGCGGAACATCCTCTTCTCCCGACGCCTACTAGCCGAATGACGGTTCCTTTAAGGGACGTCATCCAAGATGGCGTCCCTCGAATTCCGATTGGCTGATAGGATTCTATCAGCCAATCGGAATTAAGGTAGGAATATTCTGATTGGCTGATGGAATCAGCCAATCAGAATCAAGATCAATCCGATTGGCTGATCCAATCAGCCAATCAGATTGAGTTTGCATTCTATTGGCTGATCGGAATTCGAGGGACACCATCTTGGATGACGTCCCTTAAAGGAACCGTCATTCGGCTAGTAGGCTAGGGTAGGGCATTTTGTTATTTTGGGGGTCTTTGTTATTTTATTAGGGGGCTTAGAGTAGGTGTAATTAGTTTAAAATTGTTGTAATATTTTTCTTATGTTTGTAAATATTTTTTTATTTTTTGTAACTTAGTTCTTTTTTATTTTTTGTACTTTAGTTAGTTTATTTCATTGTAGTTATTTGTAGGAATTGTATTTAATTTATTTATTGATAGTGTAGTGTTAGGTTTTATTGTAGGTAATTGTAGGTATTTTATTTAATTAATTTAATGATAGTATAGTGTTAGGTTTAATTGTAACTTAGGTTAGGATTTATTTTACAGGTAATTTTGTAATTATTTTAACTAGGTAACTATTTAATAGCTATTGTACCTGGTTAAAATAATTACAAAGTTGCCTGTAAAATAAATATTAATCCTAAAATATCTACAATGTAATTATAATTTATATTGTAGCTATATTAGGATTTATTTTACAGGTAAGTATTTAGCTTTAAATAGGAATAATTTATTTAATAAGAGTTAATTAATTTCGTAAGATTTAAATTATATTTAACTTAGGGGGGTGTTAGTGTTAGGGTTAGACTTAGCTTTAGGGGTTAATACATTTATTAGAATAGCAGTGAGCTCCGGTCGGCAGATTAGGGGTTAATAATTTAAGTTAGGTGTCGGCGATGTTAGGGAGGGCAGATTAGGGGTTAATACTATTTATTATAGGGTTAGTGAGGCGGATTAGGGGTTAATAACTTTATTATAGTAGCGGTGCGGTCCGCTCTGCAGATTAGGGGTTAATAAGTGTAGGCAGGTGGAGGCGACGTTGTGGGGGGCAGATTAGGGGTTAATAAATATAATATAGGGGTCAGCGGTGTTAGGGGCAGCAGATTAGGGGTACATAAGGATAATGTAAGTAGCGGCGGTTTACGGAGCGGCAGATTAGGGGTTAATAATAATATGCAGGGGTCAGCGATAGCGGGGGTGGCAGATTAGAGGTTAATAAGTGTAAGGTTAGGGGTGTTTAGACTCGGGTTACATGTTAGGGTGTTAGGTGCAGACGTAGGAAGTGTTTCCCCATAGGAAACAATGGGGCTGCGTTAGGAGCTGAACGCGGCTTTTTTGCAGGTGTTAGGTTTTTTTTCACCTCAAACAGCCCCATTGTTTCCTATGGGGGAATCGTGCACGAGCACGTTTTTGAGGCTGGCCGCGTCCGTAAGCAACTCTGGTATCGAGAGTTGAAGCTGCGTTAAAAATGCTCTACGCTCCTTTTTTGGAGCCTAACGCAGCGATTCTGTGGACTCTCAATACCAGAGTTATTTTTATGGTGCGGCCAGAAAAAGCCGGCGTTAGCTACGCGGGTCGTTACCGACAAAACTCTAAATCTAGCCGTAAGTGACTTTATTATGTTTGCAGCGAATACTACTCATCCCAAATTTATGTGGCCCATCTTTCTGGTTATATAAGATAGGTCAAGATCAAGGGGAAAACTTGCTAAGGAGTGATAGCCCAAGTTAGTAATATGCATTCTGTTATGTGGAAAGGTATACAGGTGGGCATAGGGATTGTTGAATGGCCCCGAATACTTATATGTCAGAAGGGATGAGAATGTAATGATAAAAGTACTTCTTTCATTGTATGTATATTGCAAAAATTTTCAATAAAAAGTATTTTAAAATAAAAACAAGTTTTGTTACTTGGGGTTTTGTAGCTTAATTCAATATCTGAAATATTAATGAATAAATCAGTCCTTGAAACAAGCAGTTAATATATAAACAGTGTTGTTAAGTGTTTATAGAAAAAATTAGCAAAATAATCACTTATGGCCACACACTAGTTAGTAGCAACAATTGTTACAGATAATATTAGAATTAGGTACAATTAAGAAACTAGTAACTAGGTATCTATTGAGAGTAAAAACAATGTGTGCACAAATATACTAGAATCCATAGAAATATTACATATACGGAGGTTTTGAGATAACACTGTAAGACCGGTACTTACGTTTAGTTATATTTGATTCGCTTGGAGGCTTGGTCCGGATCCAGGAGGATTGAGGAGGACGCTATGCTCTGTTGCCAATTTAGAGAGATGTTCAGTTGTGGACACAACAAATGCAAGCCTTGTGAATACCTAGATAGAACTAGAGAATTTAGGCCATGTGTGATGGGAGAGGTTTTTCAAATGAAGTCTTTAATTAATTGCATATAAAAAAATGTAATCTACATGATTATTATTATTATTATAATTATCAGGTATTTGTAGAGCGCCAACAGATTACGCAGTGCTGTAAACATAGTCGTGTACAGGATAGCTTTTGTAGGGGTCAAGTGGGTAGAGGGCCCTGCCGAGAGTTTCACTTTTGTAGTCAGCTCTTATGAAGAGATCTGTAAACAGCTCGGCCCATAGGCTTACAATCTAAGGGGTTCAAGGGGAAAGCAATGGCGTTAGGAAAGGTTAGTGTTGGTTGTATGCATCCCTGAATAGTAGAGTTTTTAGGGAGTGCTTGAAGCTGTTAAAACTAGGGGAGAGTCTTATGCAGCGAGGCAGGGAATTCCACAAGATGGGGGCCAGTCTGGAGAAGTCCTGTAAATGGGAATGTGAGGAAGTAACAAGAGAGGAGGAGAGGAGGAGATCCTGAGCTGATCGAAGGGGACGGGAGGCAGAGTATCTAGAGACAAGTTCTGAGATGTAGGGGGGAGCAGTGCAGTTGAGAGCTTTATATGTCAGGGTGAGGATTTTATGTTTAATCCTAGAGGCAAGAGGAAGCCAGTGAAGGGATTGGCAGAGAGGTGCAGCAGATGAAGAGCGACGAGTAAGGATGATGAGCCTGGCAGAGGCATTAATAATGGAGTGTAAAGGAGCTATGCGGCAGCTAGGTAGACCAGAGAGGACGGGAATTGCAATAGTCGAGGCGGGAAAGGATGAGAGAGTGGATTAAAATCTTGGTTGTATCTTGTGTATACAATCAGTGTAACATCCAATATATTGGACTTACCTCAAGAGATATCATGTCCAAGATGAGGGAACATCTGTACACTCTTGGAAGAGGCAAGTCCTCAACCCCCCTCATAAGACATTTTTTAGAAACTCATAATGGCAATCTGAACACCATGAAATGGTGTGCAATAGAACAAGTTAAAATACCTAATAGAGGAGGGGATATGGACAAGCTCCTTGCCAAGAGAGAGATCTTTTGGATGTTTAAACTGAAGACTAGATACCCACTAGGTCTGAATTCCAAGTACGATCTAATTAACTTTTGGGAATAAATAAATACATACATATGTACATACTTCCATGTTTATATAATCCTTTAACTTTTTTCTCCCCCCCCCCAGCCTCCCCTCCCCTCTTCATCTTAGATTAATTAGTCCATGACAATATAGAAGTTATTTCTTCTTAACATCACTATTTGTGTAAATGCTCTGGAGTAACCAATCTGGTCATAAATTCTATGCCTATATGTAACCTGTTATTTATAATATACAAATTCTTACCAGGTATATTGACATGTTATATCTACCCTTAGGATTGCCTTAACTATAGACTAGTCAATTTATAGAAATGTCTGGCAGTTAGTTTATTACTAAAATTGTTTATATAACTAACTTATAGCTCTTAATTATAGGGTTAAAATGAAATGGATCATCATACTAATTATTGATTTTTATGTCTGTATTAAATCCACTAGGTAATATAGCTTTTTCATACATTTACTACTATAGAAGAAGCTCAGAAATTAAATACTTAGGATTATGAATTATGCCTACTAGGTAAGTCCAGCCTTCTATTTTAGGGATGACAACAGGAAGTTTGACAGTCTCTATCTATGTGTTTTCTAGAAATGCATATTTTGTTTTTTCTATCTCAAAAGTGATAAATTTTGCATTATTTGTTTTAGTAAGCTTGACATGTATACTAGGAACGATATACTCTTAGATAATCATGTACATATTGTCATCAATTGCTTGTTTGTACTTGTATATTTAACAGGAACAATTTAGTTAGAGATCGTCTACATTGTCAGGGATGAATGTTGATTTGGTATATCTGTGTACTACTCATGACATGATCATATTATACCCTAAGAAATAGATAATGAACAGTGTTAATATGTAACGTGCTGCAGCAAACTTTGTACACTGAGTTTAGCGTCATTCATGTTTTTAACCAATCAATTGTGAGATCAGAGTTTTAAGGACTTCAGAATGTGCACACCATCAGGCTATGATTAGGGGTAACACCTGAAACTCGTAAGCCGTTGTGCCACGCTACTCAGTTCCATTTTTTGGATTGACTGCTTGTTTGAAATTTTAATGCTGTCAAATAAAAGCTAATTTTTATATATTTGAAAAGGAGCGTGTCACCTTGTTCTTTCTTTTGGTTACTATGTGTATATAGATATATACTTATGTGTTACTATGTGTATATACATATATATTTATATGTTACTGTGTGTATATACATACAGGGAGTGCAGAATTAATAGGCAAGTTGTATTTTTGAGGATTAATTTTATTATTGAACAACAACCATGTTCTCAATGAACCCAAAAAACTCATTAATATCAAAGCTGAATATTTTTGGAAGTAGTTTTTAGTTTGTTTTTAGTTTTAGCTATTTTAGGGGGATATCTGTGTGTGCAGGTGACTATTACTGTGCATAATTATTAGGCAACTTAACAAAAAACAAATATATACCCATTTCAATTATTTATTTTTACCAGTGAAACCAATATAACATCTCAACATTCACAAATATACATTTCTGACATTCAAAAACAAAACAAAAACAAATCAGTGACCAATATAGCCACCTTTCTTTGCAAGGACACTCAAAAGCCTGCCATCCATGGATTCTGTCAGTGTTTTGATCTGTTCACCATCAACATTGCATGCAGCAGCAACCACAGCCTCCCAGACACAGTTCAGAGAGGTGTACTGTTTTCCCTCCTTGTAAATCTCACATTTGATGATGGACCACAGGTTCTCAATGGGGTTCAGATCAGGTGAACAAGGAGGCCATGTCATTAGATTTTCTTCTTTTATACCCTTTCTTGCCAGCCACGCTGTGGAGTACTTGGACGCATGTGATGGAGCATTGTCCTGCATGAAAATCATGTTTTTCTTGAAGGATGCCGACTTCTTCCTGTACCACTGCTTGAAGAAGGTGTCTTCCAGAAACTGGCAGTAGCACTGGGAGTTGAGCTTAACTCCATCCTCAACCCGAAAAGGCCCCGCAAGCTCATCTTTGATGATACCAGCCCAAACCAGTACTCCACCTCCACCTTGCTGGCGTCTGAGTCGGACTGGAGCTCTCTGCCCTTTACCAATCCAGCCACGGGCCCATCCATCTGGCCCATCAAGACTCACTCTCGTTTCATCAGTCCATAAAACCTTAGAAAAATCAGTCTTGAGATATTTCTTGGCCCAGTCTTGACGTTTCAGCTTGTGTGTCTTGTTCAGTGGTGGTCGTCTTTCAGCCTTTCTTACCTTGGCCATGTCTCTGAGTATTGCACACCTTGTGCTTTTGGGCACTCCAGTGATGTTGCAGCTCTGAAATATGGCCAAACTGGTGGCAAGTGGCATCTTGGCAGCTGCACGCTTGACTTTTCTCAGTTCATGGGCAGTTATTTTGCGCCTTGGTTTTTCCACACGCTTCTTGCGACCCTGTTGACTATTTTGAATGAAACGCTTGATTGTTCGATGATCACGCTTCAGAAGCTTTGCAATTTTAAGAGTGCTGCATCCCTCTGCAAGATATCTCACTATTTTTGACTTTTCTGAGCCTGTCAAGTCCTTCTTTTGACCCATTTTGCCAAAGGAAAGGAAGTTGCCTAATAATTATGCACACCTGATATAGGGTGTTGATGTCATTAGACCACACCCCTTCTCATTACAGAGATGCACATCACCTAATATGCTTAATTGGTAGTAGGCTTTCGAGCCTATACAGCTTGGAGTAAGACAACATGCATAAAGAGGATGATGTGGTCAAAATACTCATTTGCCTAATAATTCTGCACTCCCTGTATATATTTAGGTGTTACTATGTGTATATACATATATATTTATGTGTTACTATGTGTATATACATATATATATTTATGTGTTACTATGTGTATATACATATATTTATTTATGTGTTACTATGTGCATATATATATTTATGTGTTACTATGTTTATATACATATTATATATATATTTATGTGTTATGTGTATATAAATATATATGTATGTGTTATTATGTGTATATACATATATATTTATGTGATAGTATGTGTATATACATATATATTTATGTGTTACTATGTGTATATACATATATATTTATGTGTTATTATGTGTATATACATATATATTTATGTGTTAGTATGTGTATATACATATATATTTATGTGTTAGTATGTGTATATACATATATATTTACGTGTTACTATGTGTATATACATATATATTTATGTGTTACTATGTGTATATACATATATATTTATGTGTTATTATGTGTATATACATATATATTTATGTGTTACTGTGTGTATATACAGATATATTTATATGTTAGTATGTGTATATACATATATATTTATGTGTTACTATGTGTACATCTATATTTATGTGTTACTATGTGTATATACATATATATATTTATGTGTTACTATGTGTATATACATATATATTTATGTATTACTATGTGTATATACATATATATTTATGTGTTAGTATGTGTATATACATATATATTTATGTGTTATTATGTGTATATACATATATATTTATGTGTTAGTATGTGTATATACATATATATTGACGTGTTATTATGTGTATATACATATATATTTATGTGTTATTATGTGTATATACATATATATTTATGTGTTATTATGTGTATATACATATATATTTATGTGTTATTATGTGTATATACATATATATTTATGTGTTATTATGTGTCTATACATATATATTTATGTGTTACTATGTGTATATACATATATATTTATGTGTTACTATGTGTATATACATATATATTTATGTGTTATTATGTGTATATACATATATATTTATGTGTTAGTATGTGTATATACATATATATTTATGTGTTACTATGTGTATATACATATACATTTATGTGTTAGTATGTGTATATACATATATATTTATGTGTTAGTATGTGTATATACATATATATTTATGTGAAATTATTTGTATATACATATATATTTATGTGTTACTGTGTGTATATACAGATATATTTATATGTTAGTATGTGTATATACATATATATTTATGTGTTACTGTGTGTATATACAGATATATTTATATGTTAGTATGTGTATATACATATATATTTATGTGTTACTATGTGTACATCTATATTTATGTGTTACTATGTGTATATACATATATATTTATGTGTTACTGTGTGTATATACAGATATATTTATATGTTAGTATGTGTATATACATATATATTTATGTGTTACTGTGTGTATATACAGATATATTTATATGTTAGTATGTGTATATACATATATATTTATGTGTTACTATGTGTACATCTATATTTATGTGTTACTATGTGTATATACATATATATTTATGTGTTAGTATGTTTATATACATATATATTTATGTGTTAGTATGTGTATATAAATATATATTTATGTGTTACTATGTGTATATACATATATATTTATGTGTTAGTATGTGTATATACATATATATTTATGTGTTAGTATGGGTATATACATATATATTTATGTGTTACTATGTGTATATACATATATATTTATGTGTTACTATGTGTATATACAGATATATTTATGTGTTACTATGTGTATATACATATATATTTATGTGTTACTATGTGTATATACATATATATTTATGTGTTACTATGTGTATATACATATATATTTATCTGTTACTATGTGTATATACATATATATTTATGTGTTACTATGTGTATATACATATATATTTATGTGTTACTATGTGTATATACATATATATTTATGTGTTAGTATGGGTATATACATATATATTTATGTGTTACTATGTGTATATACATATATATTTATGTGTTACTGTGTGTATATACATATATATTTATGTGTTACTATGTGTATATACAGATATATTTATGTGTTACTATGTGTATATACATATATATTTATGTGTTACTATGTGTATATATGTATATATTTATGTGTTACTATGTGTATATACAGATATATTTATGTGTTAGTATGGGTATATACAGATATATTTATGTGTTAGTATGTGTATATACAGATATATTTATGTGTTAGTATGGGTATATACAGATATATTTATGTGTTACTATGTGTGTGTGTACATACATATATATTTATGTGTTACTATGTGTATATAAATATATATTTATGTGTTACTATGTGTATATACAGATATATTTATGTGTTACTATGTGTATATACATATATATTTATGTGTTACTATGTGTATATACTTATATATTTATGTGTTATTATGTGTATATACATATATATTTATGTGTTACTATGTGTATATACATATATATTTATGTGTTACTATGTGTATATATCTATATATTTATGTGTTACTATGTGTATATACAGATATATTTATGTGTTAGTATGGGTATATACAGATATATTTATGTGTTACTATGTGTATATACATATATATTTATATGTTACTATGTGTATATACATATATATTTATGTGTTAGTATGTGTATATACAGATATATTTATGTGTTACTATGTGTATAAGTCACAAAGAAGGGCAGGATCCAGCTTTAGTTCAAAATAAAATCCAACTTTTATTGGGCTCAGTTAAAACGCCAAATAGGCTAGAAGACAGCATTAACAAGATAGGTGTGTGTGAGCGTGACACCAAAGCTTACATGTTTCGGCACGCAGCCGTAATCATAGCCATAGGTGTCATGCAGGTGAATGCATTCTTAAAAAATCAGTGATACAATACAATTGGACAAAAGGTATATACAAAGCACGCCCACACTCCACAAGTTTGAAGAATAATTAACTCTTTGTTCCCTGGACTTTACAACAGTAGTACACTTGCTATTTGGTACACATTAGGGAATTATTATGTTAGTAAAAAATTATAGTACTCAAAGTAGAGTGGTCTGGTAAGCAAACATATAGAACATATTATGTAATGAAGATTCTGTACATAAGAAAAAATGCTAATTCTAAAATACTAATTCTAAAGACCACTACTAAATTTAATACCTATAAGCTATATGTAACAAAATAATGTAGGTTATATTCCATCAAATAAATTAAATTTAATTTTATTTTTTTATATTTGTATATTTTTAATATTCCCTGTTGGGGAAATATTATACCACAGAAATGTTACAAACAGATGAGCACTTTCAGGGTAGAGAGGAACTTCAATCTGCCCAGTGTATATTTGCTGAATATATATTCTAGCATCTATGCTCATGTGTGTAACATATCTCTGCTATAATCTGTATAGAACCACAGAAATGTAGATATGTATAGACCCCATATATTAAATATAGTATAAGGGAAATAGAAGATAGGGGAAAATAAAACAAACACAGAAGTTGAAGTTCAAAATACCAAATACAAAAAGCACTAAGCTAAATGTATAAGTGGAGTATGTAAAAGGATGGTGAAATATGAGATATGTAAATAAATGAGATATGTAAATAGGTTCACTGTATGTCTTATACTTATAATCAACATGTTATCCTAATAAATGAAACATATCACATGTCTTTTACAGCTGAATAAAGAAATATGTGGCAAGTGTAGTATCAGAAGAGACCACCAAAGCTATTCCCAAAAGTTGATTAAATCGTATCTCGAATTTAATCCTAAAGGTAACCTTGTTCTCAGAGTGTAGATCCAATACACTTCTCTTTTTGCAAGTATAGTTTCAAGGTTGCCTCCTCTCTTGGGCACCTTGGCTTGTTCAATTGCCACCCATCTGAGAGAGTTCAAGCTACAACTATGTTTGGTAGCAAAATGTTGAACTAGAGGTGTACTGGATGTACCTTTAGTGATAGTTGAGAAGTGTTCTCTAATATGGGAATTTATATCCCTAGAGGTTAACCCTACATATTGGACCTTGCACATAGTGCATACGATGACATATATGACATCAGTGCTTTGGCAATTAAGGCAGGATTTGATAGGGTATGTCTGACCTGTTATTGTAGAGGTAAATTCTTTTGTAACCCAGACAAAGTCACAGGGTTTGCACTTTCTGTGCCCACATTTAAACATACCTGAATGTTGTAACCATGAACTATTGTGTCGTGATGTCTGTTTTAATTCTGTTGGGGACAGAATGGATGCCAATGTAGGACTTTTTTTATAAGAGCACCTAACCCCTTGTTTTACGGTTTCTACCAGCTTATCGTCAGCTGCCAGTAGAGGAAAATGTTTCCTAACTATATTACAGATCTGGGGATACTGTGTGCTGAAAGTTGTCACAAAGTGTACACCTTTGAAGTCATTATGTGTGGTTTTGGGTTTGTCTACCAAAAGTTGGTCCCTATCCAGCTTATCAACAGCTAGTCTCGCTTGTTTGATATGTCTACGGGCATATTTTCTATCTTTGAGTCTCTTTTCTAGACACTCAGCCTCATGTACATAGTCTGCAGTGTTGCTACAATTCCTCTTAAGCCTGGTAAACTGGCCTTTAGCAACAGCATAAGATGTGTTCTTAGGGTGGCAACTGGAGGCATGCAGAAGTGTGTTGCCTGAAATGGGCTTACGATATACTTTAGAGGTGATTTTACCACTGCTTTCCCCAGTAAGGCTTAAGTCTAAATAGTTGATACATATAGAATCTGTAGTGTAGGTGAAACTTAAGTTCAGGTTGTTATTATTAATCATCTCAATGAAACTTATAATGTCTGCAGGTGAACCTGACCAAATAAAAAGGAGGTCATCAATATAACGTTTAAAAAAACAAATATATGATCTGTATGGGTTACTATGGTCAAAAATGTTGTCTAGCTCCCATTTGCCAAGAAATAGGTTTGCATACGAGGGGGCGTATTTCGCCCCCATGGCCGTACCGCATTTTTGCACATAGTATTGCCCTTCAAAAGTAAAGAAATTATGAGTCAATAAAAATTCTAAAATTCTTAGAACATATTTTTGAAAATCAGATGTATATTCAGTATGTGTAGTGAGAAAATATCTAACTGCCTCTATGCCCCTGTGGTGTGGTATTCTTGAATATAGAGAGACCACATCTACTGAAAGCCAGTGGTAATTGCTTTGCCAATTGATGTCAGAAGATTGAGTACATGTTTTGAATCTCTAGTATATGTAGGTAATTGGTTGACCAATGGCTGTAGGATGGCATCAAGCCACTGGGACAATCTTTCAAATATAGAATCTATACCACTAACTATTGGTCGACCCTTTACGTTAGTGAGAGATTTGTGGACCTTAGGGAACATATGAAACACTGGGATCTTAGGGTATTTGACATAAAGATAGTCAGCTGTATTTTCGTCTATAAAACCATGTTCAACGCCATCATCCAAAATATCAAACAATAATTTCTTGTACTCATTAGTTGGATTCCTTAGTAGAAGCGAGTAATCTGAAGGATTATTTAGCTGTCTAAGAGCCTCTGATATATAGTCTTTCCTATCTAGGACTACAATAGTGCCCCCTTTATCTGATGGACGAATTACCAGATCTGGTTGTTGTTGTAATGACCTTAGTGCTTCAGATTGTCTATTAGTCAAGTTGTTAGTTGTTCTATCTGTGGTTTCTTTTAATTTCTGCAAATCTGATTCTACTCGTGAATGAAATGTCTCTATTATTGGCCCTCTATTTTGTATCGGGTAGAAGGTAGATTTATTTTTGAATGAGAACGCCCTATTGAGTGTTCCAGGGACACTGTTGTCCTCTGTGGCAAGTTTTTGGAGGGATATGAGATCACAAATTTCTGAAAAGGTGTTTATACCTATATTGGATGCAATGTGAACTCTATCTGGTTCAAGGTTAACGTTTTCATGTGGGGCATCTGCAAAGTGTTTCTTTAATGTGATGTTCCTCACAAACTTATTAATATCTATTAGTGTCTGAAAGATGTTGAAGTTTGTAGTAGGTGCAAAACCTAGGCCTAGGGATAGTACATCTATTTGATCATTAGTCAGTGTAACTGAAGATACGTTAACCACGCTGTTTATTTGTATTTGGTCTGCGTGCGGTTGCCCCGTACTGGGTACCTCTCTTGATTGTTGTGTGTTGTCCCCCCTATGCCCTGTAGTGGTGGGTCCATGGGAAAAACCTGATTTAGTAATGTCATGTCTTGGGTCCCTACATTCACAGCATGTGCACTCATTTGTTCATTTGGTCTATTTGTAGGGGTATATTTAGCGATAGAATTTTTATCTTTTGATCTCACTGTTTGTGGTGTTAAACTAGTGGATACAGTATTGAGAGTGTTAGATGCATTAGAGACATTAGAGCAATTAGGCCCTATAGGAGCCTTAAGAATGCCCTGTTGTGTGTTAGAGATGGTATTTGTCTGAGTTACTATGTCTATTTCATTATCTCAGCCTGAATTATATTCATCTGAAGATCTGTCTGTATCGCTATCAGAAAAGCTAACTTGTTTGCGGTGACCCCTTCGATGCCTACGGTTACCCCTACGATTTTTGTTCTGTGGTAAGCTTCGTCTATAGTTGGAGCGTTGCTTTTTGTTCCAAATATAGACTGAATTTTTCTGATAGTCTGTTTTGTCACGTACAAACCTGGTATGTTTGTTCTCCATTATAATTTGCTTACCACGGGCTAAAGACTCTTGTAAAATCTTATCAAATTTAGCAAAGTCAGGGTCAGCACTTCTATTATTTAGCTCTATCTGAAGTGCATCTATTTCATGTTTAACATCATTCAAATGTTGTGTCCTATATTGTATCAATAATAACATTAGTTGACATGAACATTCTGATAACACTGCATTCCATTTATCAACAAATTCTGTGTCCTTAGTATCAACATCAAAGGTGGGAAATTTGAAAATTCTCAGTCCTCTGGGAATCATTTGTGCTTTAAGATATGATTGGAATGTCCAAATGTCCCACTGTGCTTTTGTTTCTTTGAACAAGAGAGTCTCCATAGTTTCAAATAAAGTGCTAAGTGAGAGTGTCCCCTTATCCTCGGAAAATATTTTTTCACATTCTGTGGAACTATTACTACTTCCAGTAGCAGGTCTCAGGGAGAAATATTGTGGTGCCGTTTCTTCCATTTCAACTCTGTGCTGATTTAAATATTCACAGCCCAAGTAGAATAACAATATGTTTTCAATAATAATAATAAAGCCCCTGTGTTTGTAACTGCAATGAGGAGTCTCCCTGGGTATCACCAGTAATACCCCAAATGACAACGATAAAAGTTTAGTGGGAGATACTCTTCAAATATGCAAACTACGATGCAAACAAATATGCATAATTTTTCGTGTTGTGTCCGGGACTTACCCCATATGAGCTTCAGTCGCCCCCTTATTAACGAACCTTCTGTGTCAGAGCTCTGGGCTGCCGGAGGACCTACACGGTCACGATCAAAGGTATATCGATGGGCTAATAGCTCCAAAAGACATCCGGCCCTCACATGCGGCTTTAGCAGCGTTCCTGTCTTGCCAAGCGCGTCCTCTGACGTCAGTCGTGACGTGACGGGAATCTCCAGTCGGGGGGCGGTGCTCACTCTTCACCCGGGTTTAACAACAAGTTACTAATGCACAGAGGCTAAGCAGATCCAAGTGCTGGTGCAAAAGCGAAAAAGTCACAAAGAAGGGCAGGATCCAGCTTTAGTTCGAAATAAAATCCAACTTTTATTGGGCTCAGTTAAAACGCCAAATAGGCTAGAAGACAGCATTAACAAGATAGGTGTGTGTGAGCGTGTGTCAGATATCTAGTTAGTAACTAGAGATTATGGATCTCAACTGCAGAAAGGAGAGAGTATAGGAATTGAGTAAAGGTTATTTACCCCTGTTAACTGGTTACAGGAGAGAGTTGGTAAAGCAAGTTAGCACAGAGTCTATTGAGTGAGAGCGTCTGTTTGAGATGCAGTACTTTCCTCAGTACAAATTGCAAGTTTAGAGAACAAGTGGATGAACAACTCTGAATGGAGAGTGTTTAAAGAGCGTTCTAATATTATGTACTGCTCGGGTAGCAATGGAGAGAGAGCATGTGAGGGAGATGAGCCAGCGCTGCAGAAAGCTGACAGCCTCAGAGGGGTGTGTGACGATAATCCAATGGCGTGCGAGAACAGGCTGACAGGCACACGCTGTATGAGAAGCTTAACAGCGCGGCTTCAGTGAGGAAGGTTAGTCGGAGAATAAGTATAAGAATTGCCGGGTTGCTGGAAAGCAAGTTTGTTCAGAGTTGTAGCGGTAGTTGAGAGGAGTAACTCACTGTGTTTGATAGAGGAGATTGTCAGTGGAACGGCTTGGTTATACCGGCAATGAGAGGCAGTAATCCTGGGTATCTGTGCAAACGAACTGTAATATAAGTCCATAAGACGATGAATGTATAGGAATAGTAGGTTGATAATACCCAAAAGTATTATAGTTGTAATCCAATGATTAGGTAGAGAATAATCACTTAGCCAGGAGGTTTAGAACATGCTGCTTCACACAACATAGCATGCTGCAAACTAACATTAATTGGCACCTGGAAGGGGGAGGTGTAGGGTTAAGTAAGGCCTGCTTAAAGGTGTACAGACATGCACATAAGAACATGACAGATCCCCCCCTCAAGGAAGCTGCACCGCAGCAGAGGGTCCAGGTTTGTCCGGATTTCTATGGTGGTAACGAGTAATCAGACGAGAAGCATTGAGATTGGTGGAAGGTTCCCAAGAATCCTCCTCAGATGAGTAGCCCTTCCACCTAACCAGATACTGCAACTGCCCATGATGATGTCTGGAGTCAAGAATGGACGAAATTTCATATATGTCGTCCACCAGAACCACAGGAGGCTGAGGTTGATTTGAAGATTGTAGCCTGGTTGGAACGTATGGTTTTATCAATGCCACATGAAATGTGGGGTGAACCGGGATCTCTGGAGGAAGAGCTAAGGTTACAGCGTTGTCATTGACGACATTAGTTATCCTGTAGGGACCAATGTATAATTGTGAAAATTTCCGTGAGGGTGTTTTTAGTTTCAGATGTTTGGTTGAAAGCCAAACCATATCCCCTGACCGGTAGAGTGGTGGCTTACTTCTTTTGTAGTCATAGTATCTTTTCTGATGTTGCTGAGCCAATTGTATATTGTCTTTAAGGAATTTGAAGATGTCTGATAAAGAATTTGCTGTATCGTCGACATGAGGTGAGGAGGTGTTCAGATGTGGGAATAGATGGAATGGTGGATGGTAGCCATAATTCGCATAGAAGGGTGAACATTTAGTAGATCCATTTAAGGAGTTATTGTAGGCGAATTCTGCCATAGGAATGTTGTTCTCCCATTCTTCTTGTTGGTGGGAACAGTAACAGCGAATGTACTGTTCAATCCACTGATTTACACGCTCAGTCTGACCATTAGTTTGCGGGTGGTATGCTGTACTATGGCGATGGTTGATTTTAAGAACAGCACATAATTGTTTCCAGAACTTAGATGTGAATTGCGAGCCCCTGTCGGATACAATGACGGATGGTAGACCATGAAGTCGAACGATATGTTTCAGGAACAGGGATGCAGTTTCTGAGGCTGTGGGCAGCTTTTTATAGGGAATGAAATGAGCCATTTTAGTCAATAAATCAACAACAACTAAAATGGTGTTGGCTTGATTAGATAATGGCAATTCAACAATAAAGTCCATACCAACAGTATGCCAAGGTATTTCTGGAATGGGTAGTGGTTGGAGGTAGCCTGATGGTTTGGTCTTTTGTGACTTAGCAACAGTACAAGCATGACAAGACTTGATGTAGTTATGTACTGATTGTCTGAGGTTAGGCCACCAAAAATTTCTACCAATGAGGTCACTGGTTCTGTGGATGCCTGGGTGTCCTGATAGAGGAGTATCGTGATGGTCATGCAAGACCTCTTCTCTGAGGTTGGGAGGTATGTATATTTTACCCTTAACATGAGAAATTCCCCTGGTGTCGGTTTGTTGTATGTCCTTGGGAAGCTCTGTATCAAGCTGTTGTTGTGAACGTAGGGTATGAATGAAGTCATTCGTGAGACCGAGGAACTGTTGTGGTGGAAGGATGGTTTGAGGTTCTTTTTCAAGGTCCTGCCGAAGTAAATGTCTAGATAGAGAGTCAGCCTTACCATTTCGGGAGCCAGGCCGATAAGTAATAAGGAAGTTGAATCTGGTGAAAAACAAACTCCAACGAGCTTGCCTGGCAGAGAGGGTTTTACTGGACTGTAGATATTCTAAATTTTTATGGTCGGTATAAATCAATATTGGGTAGATTGTACCTTCCAAGAGATGCCTCCAATGTTCAAGAGCTGACTTAATCACGAGAAGTTCTTTCTCTCCAACGGCATAATTTTGTTCGGCTGAGGTCATAAGTCTGGAAAAAAATGCTACTGGATGGATAGGTTCTGAAGGACTTTTACGCTGTGAGAGAATTGCACCAAGAGCGTACTCAGAGGCATCAACCTCTAGGATGTACTGCAGATTTGCATCTGGGAATCGGAGGATGGGAGCAGTAGTGAAGCATTTCTTGAAGAAGTTGAAAGCATGTTCGGTTTCAGGTGTCCATAGGAAACGAGTTTGAGTACCTGTGAGTCTACAGAGAGGTTTCGCAATGCTTGAGAATCCTTTAATGAACTTGCGATAAAAATTCGCGAATCCTAGAAAACGCTGAACCTGTTTCCTGTTGGTTGGGGTAGGCCATTTAAGAATGGTGTCGATTTTTCCATCTTCCATTTTAACACCAGAAGAGGTAATTTTATAACCCAGAAAGGTGATTTCTTCAGTGTGGAAGGAGCACTTCTCAAGTTTGGCGTATAAATGGTGTGTTCTTAATCGATTTAGAACCCAACGGACATGTTTCTTATGGTCCTCCATGTTTTGGGAGTATATTAGGATGTCGTCTAAATATATTACCAAGCAAACGTCCAATAGATCTCTGAATATATCATTTATAAAAAACTGGAAGGTTGCTGGGGCGTTACACAACCCAAAGGGCATAACAAGATATTCATAGAGACCGTAGCGAGTCCGAAAGGCTGTGAGCCACTCGTCTCCTTCTCTGATCCTAATCAGATTGTATGCGCCTCTTAAATCCAGCTTGGTGTAAACAGTAGCTTTACTGAGGCGTTCCACTAATTCGGGGATCAGTGGTAGAGGGTACCTGTTCTTTTTGGTTCTTCTGTTTAACTCACGATAGTCTATGATGGGCCTCAATGTATTATCTTTATTCTTGACGAAAAAGATCCCTGCACCTGCTGGGGAGGTGGATGGTCTGATGAACCCTTTCTTAAGGTTCTCCTCTAAGTACTCCTTGAGATGAGTTAATTCAGGTTGAGAGAGTGGATATATACGTCCGTATGGAATGCTAGACCCAGGCAATAATTCAATAGGGCAATCATATATGCGATGAGGAGGAAGAGTTTCTGCTTGCTTCTTGTCGAATACATCCGAGAAATCTTGATATTCTTGTGGTATTGTTACTCGGGAGACTTGTAGTACCTGTTGATGAGGATAGCAAGAAGTCTTGCAGTATGTTGAATCAAGTTCCACTTGTAAAGACTGCCAAGAAATCGTAGGCTGATGTTGTTGTAGCCAGGATAAACCCAAAACAATGGGGTATAAAGGAGAAGGAAGGACATCGAAGGACAAGTATTCTACGTGCCCATTACCTGTAGTAACCTTAAGTGGGATCGTGTGGTGTGTGATAGGCCCAGAACTAGCATAGGTTCCATCAATGACACGTATGGAGACAGGTATTGCTTTAACACACAAGGGTATTTTATTTTTATTTACAAGGGAGAGATCAATGAAATTGGAGAAGGCTCCGGAGTCAATGATTGCTTCCGCTCTGAACAGCTGGAGGTCCCACTGTAGGGATAGAGATATAGTACAGTAAGCCACATCTACCACTTTATTTGTCAAACAATGAGTTATAGGTTTGCACTTACTTCTTTTTTGACGTTGAAGAAGAGGACATTCCTTAACAGGATGATTGGGAGAAGCACAGTACATGCAGAGATTCTTCTGCTGACGGCGATGTCTTTCATCCAATGTTAAGGGGCCTTTGGTGAACCCAAGCTCCATGGGTATAGATGTATCCTTTGTGCTGGATAAGGCAGGTGTAAACCTTTGGGAAGAATCAGATTGTTGTCTTTCTGACCTGCGTTCTCTGATTCTGCGATCAATCTGCACAGACAAGGCCATAAGAGCCTCCAGGGTCCTAGGGAGGTCAGTGCGTGCAAGCTCGTCCTTTAGAGCATCGGACAATCCCAGGCGGTACTGGTTTCGCAGGGCTACCTCACTCCATTCTGAATCCTTGATGTAAAGCTTGAATTCAGATAGATATTCCTCTACAGGGCGACGGCCCTGTCGTAGTGAGCGCATTTTGAACTCAGCTGTCAGTTGTTTCTGTGTGTCATCATATAATAAACTCATTTGAGTGAAGAATTCAGATAAGGAAGTGAGTATAGGATCATTATTTTCGAAGAGGTTGTCAGCCCATACCCTTGGCTCACCAGAAAGAAAAGAGATGACAGTCATCACCTTAATTGTCTCTGTATGGTATGTCTTGGGCCTCATCTGAAATAGGAGGTAGCATGCATTTCTGAATTGTCTGAACAATTTCCTGTCGCCAGAGAATCTCTCAGGTAGACACACCTGTGGTTCTGGTGTGTTGTCCCTAACAGATGCCCTAAGACTGTCATTCTGCAATTGCAGCTCTCTAAGTGCTTGTGACAATTGGTCAACCCTTTGGGAGAGGTTGTATACCACATTTGGGAGGTCTGCTGGATCCATGTATATACTCTTGTGGCCAATTAATATGTCAGATATCTAGTTAGTAACTAGAGATTATGGATCTCAACTGCAGAAAGGAGAGAGTATAGGAATTGAGTAAAGGTTATTTACCCCTGTTAACTGGTTACAGGAGAGAGTTGGTAAAGCAAGTTAGCACAGAGTCTATTGAGTGAGAGCGTCTGTTTGAGATGCAGTACTTTCCTCAGTACAAATTGCAAGTTTAGAGAACAAGTGGATGAACAACTCTGAATGGAGAGTGTTTAAAGAGCGTTCTAATATTATGTACTGCTCGGGTAGCAATGGAGAGAGAGCATGTGAGGGAGACGAGCCAGCGCTGCAGAAAGCTGACAGCCTCAGAGGGGTGTGTGACGATAATCCAATGGCGTGCGAGAACAGGCTGACAGGCACACGCTGTATGAGAAGCTTAACAGCGCGGCTTCAGTGAGGAAGGTTAGTCGGAGAATAAGTATAAGAATTGCCGGGTTGCTGGAAAGCAAGTTTGTTCAGAGTTGTAGCGGTAGTTGAGAGGAGTAACTCACTGTGTTTGATAGAGGAGATTGTCAGTGGAACGGCTTGGTTATACCGGCAATGAGAGGCAGTAATCCTGGGTATCTGTGCAAACGAACTGTAATATAAGTCCATAAGACGATGAATGTATAGGAATAGTAGGTTGATAATACCCAAAAGTATTATAGTTGTAATCCAATGATTAGGTAGAGAATAATCACTTAGCCAGGAGGTTTAGAACATGCTGCTTCACACAACATAGCATGCTGCAAACTAACATTAATTGGCACCTGGAAGGGGGAGGTGTAGGGTTAAGTAAGGCCTGCTTAAAGGTGTACAGACATGCACATAAGAACATGACAGCGTGACACCAAAGCTTACATGTTTCGGCACGCAGCCGTAATCATAGCCATAGGTGTCATGCAGGTGAATGCATTCTTAAAAAATCAGTGATACAATACAATTGGACAAAAGGTATATACAAAGCACGCCCACACTCCACAAGTTTGAAGAATAATTAACTCTTTGTTCCCTGGACTTTACAACAGTAGTACACTTGCTATTTGGTACACATTAGGGAATTATAATGTTAGTAAAAAATTATAGTACTCAAAGTAGAGTGGTCTGGTAAGCAAACATATAGAACATATTATGTAATGAAGATTCTGTACATAAGAAAAAATGCTAATTCTAAAATACTAATTCTAAAGACCACTACTAAATTTAATACCTATAAGCTATATGTAACAAAATAATGTAGGTTATATTCCATCAAATAAATTCAATTTAATTTTATTTTTTTATATTTGTATATTTTTAATATTCCCTGTTGGGGAAATATTATACCACAGAAATGTTACAAACAGATGAGCACTTTCAGGGTAGAGAGGAACTTCAATCTGCCCAGTGTATATTTGCTGAATATATATTCTAGCATCTATGCTCATGTGTGTAACATATCTCTGCTATAATCTGTATAGAACCACAGAAATGTAGATATGTATAGACCCCATATATTAAATATAGTATAAGGGAAATAGAAGATAGGGGAAAATAAAACAAACACAGAAGTTGAAGTTCAAAATACCAAATACAAAAAGCACTAAGCTAAATGTATAAGTGGAGTATGTAAAAGGATGGTGAAATATGAGATATGTAAATAAATGAGATATGTAAATAGGTTCACTGTATGTCTTATACTTATATTCAACATGTTATCCTAATAAATGAAACATATTACATGTCTTTTACAGCTGAATAAAGAAATATGTGGCAAGTGTAGTATCAGAAGAGACCACCAAAGCTATTCCCAAAAGTTGATTAAATCGTATCTCGAATTTAATCCTAAAGGTAACCTTGTTCTCAGAGTGTAGATCCAATACACTTCTCTTTTTGCAAGTATAGTTTCAAGGTTGCCTCCTCTCTTGGGCACCTTGGCTTGTTCAATTGCCACCCATCTGAGAGAGTTCAAGCTACAACTATGTTTGGTAGCAAAATGTTGAACTAGAGGTGTACTGGATGTACCTTTAGTGATAGTTGAGAAGTGTTCTCTAATACGGGAATTTATATCCCTAGAGGTTAACCCTATATATTGGACCCTGCACATAGTGCATACGATGACATATATGACATCAGTGCTTTGGCAATTAAGGCAGGATTTGATAGGGTATGTCTGACCTGTTATTGTAGAGGTAAATTCTTTTGTAACCCAGACAAAGTCACAGGGTTTGCACTTTCTGTGCCCACATTTAAACATACCTGAATGTTGTAACCATGAACTATTGTGTCGTGATGTCTGTTTTAATTCTGTTGGGGACAGAATGGATGCCAATGTAGGACTTTTTTTATAAGAGCACCTAACCCCTTGTTTTACGGTTTCTACCAGCTTATCGTCAGCTGCCAGTAGAGGAAAATGTTTCCTAACTATATTACAGATCTGGGGATACTGTGTGCTGAAAGTTGTCACAAAGTGTACACCTTTGAAGTCATTATGTGTGGTTTTGGGTTTGTCTACCAAAAGTTGGTCCCTATCCAGCTTATCAACAGCTAGTCTAGCTTGTTTGATATGTCTACGGGCATATTTTCTATCTTTGAGTCTCTTTTCTAGACACTCAGCCTCATGTACATAGTCTGCAGTGTTGCTACAATTCCTCTTAAGCCTGGTAAACTGGCCTTTAGCAACAGCATAAGATGTGTTCTTAGGGTGGCAACTGGAGGCATGCAGAAGTGTGTTGCCTGAAATGGGCTTACGATATACTTTAGAGGTGATTTTACCACTGCTTTCCCCAGTAAGGCTTAAGTCTAAATAGTTGATACATATAGAATCTGTAGTGTAGGTGAAACTTAAGTTCAGGTTGTTATTATTAATCATCTCAATGAAACTTATAATGTCTGCAGGTGAACCTGACCAAATAAAAAGGAGGTCATCAATATAACGTTTAAAAAAACAAATATATGATCTGTATGGGTTACTATGGTCAAAAATGTTGTCTAGCTCCCATTTGCCAAGAAATAGGTTTGCATACGAGGGGGCTTTAGAATTAGTATTTTAGAATTAGCATTTTTTCTTATGTACAGAATCTTCATTACATAATATGTTCTATATGTTTGCTTACCAGACCACTCTACTTTGAGTACTATAATTTTTTACTAACATAATAATTCCCTAATGTGTACCAAATAGCAAGTGTACTACTGTTGTAAAGTCCAGGGAACAAAGAGTTAATTATTCTTCAAACTTGTGGAGTGTGGGCGTGCTTTGTATATACCTTTTGTCCAATTGTATTGTATCACTGATTTTTTAAGAATGCATTCACCTGCATGACACCTATGGCTATGATTACGGCTGCGTGCCGAAACATGTAAGCTTTGGTGTCACGCTCACACACACCTATCTTGTTAATGCTGTCTTCTAGCCTATTTGGCGTTTTAACTGAGCCCAATAAAAGTTGGATTTTATTTCGAACTAAAGCTGGATCCTGCCCTTCTTTGTGACTTTTTCGCTTTTGCACCAGCACTTGGATCTGCTTAGCCTCTGTGCATTAGTAACTTGTTGTTAAACCCGGGTGAAGAGTGAGCACCGCCCCCCGACTGGAGATTCCCGTCACGTCACGACTGACGTCAGAGGACGCGCTTGGCAAGACAGGAACGCTGCTAAAGCCGCATGTGAGGGCCGGATGTCTTTTGGAGCTATTAGCCCATCGATATACCTTTGATCGTGACCGTGTAGGTCCTCCGGCAGCCCAGAGCTCTGACACAGAAGGTTCGTTAATAAGGGGGCGACTGGAGCTCATATGGGGTAAGTCCCGGACACAACACGAAAAATTATGCATATTTGTTTGCATCGTAGTTTGCATATTTGAAGAGTATCTCCCACTAAACTTTTATCGTTGTCATTTGGGGTATTACTGGTGATACCCAGGGAGACTCCTCATTGCAGTTACAAACACAGGGGCTTTATTATTATTATTATTATTGAAAACATATTGTTATTCTACTTGGGCTGTGAATATTTAAATCAGCACAGAGTTGAAATGGAAGAAACGGCACCACAATATTTCTCCCTGAGACCTGCTACTGCACGTAGTAATAGTTCCACAGAATGTGAAAAAATATTTTCTGAGGATAAGGGGACACTCTCACTTAGCACTTTATTTGAAACTATGGAGACTCTCTTGTTCAAAGAAACAAAAGCACAGTGGGACATTTGGACATTCCAATCATATCTTAAAGCACAAATGATTCCCAGAGGACTGAGAATTTTCAAATTTCCCACCTTTGATGTTGATACTACGGACACAGAATTTGTTGATAAATGGAATGCAGTGTTATCAGAATGTTCATGTCAACTAATGTTATTATTGATACAATATAGGACACAACATTTGAATGATGTTAAACATGAAATAGATGCACTTCAGATAGAGCTAAATAATAGAAGTGCTGACCCTGACTTTGCTAAATTTGATAAGATTTTACAAGAGTCTTTAGCCCGTGGTAAGCAAATTATAATGGAGAACAAACATACCAAGTTTGTACGTGACAAAACAGACTATCAGAAAAATTCAGTCTATATTTGGAACAAAAAGCAACGCTCCAACTATAGACGAAGCTTACCACAGAACAAAAATCGTAGGGGTAACCGTAGGCATCGAAGGGGTCACCGCAAACAAGTTAGCTTTTCTGATAGCGATACAGACAGATCTTCAGATGAATATAATTCAGGCGGAGATAATGAAATAGACATAGTAACTCAGACAAATACCATCTCTAACACACAAAAGGGCATTCTTAAGGCTCCTATAGGGCCTAATTGCTCTAATGTCTCTAATGCATCTAACACTCTCAATACTGTATCCACTAGTTTAACACCACAAACAGTGAGATCTAAAGATAAAAATTCTATCGCTAAATATACCCCTACAAATAGACCAAATGAACAAATGAGTGCACATGCTGTGAATGTAGGGACCCAAGACATGACATTACTAAATCAGGTTTTTTCCATGGACCCACCACTACAGGGCATAGGGGGGACAACACACAACAATCAAGAGAGGTACCCAGTACGGGGCAACCGCACGCAGACCAAATACAAATAAACAGCGTGGTTAACTTATCTTCAGTTACACTGACTAATGATCAAATAGATGTACTATCCCTAGGCCTAGGTTTTGCACCTACTACAAACTTCAACATCTTTCAGACACTAATAGATATTAATAAGTTTGTGAGGAACATCACATTAAAGAAACACTTTGCAGATGCCCCACATGAAAACGTTAACCTTGAACCAGATAGAGTTCACATTGCATCCAATATAGGTATAAACACCTTTTCAGAAATTTGTGATCTCATATCCCTCCAAAAACTTGCCACAGAGGACAACAGTGTCCCTGGAACACTCAATAGGGCGTTCTCATTCAAAAATAAATCTACCTTCTACCCGATACAAAATAGAGGGCCAATAATAGAGACATTTCATTCACGAGTAGAATCAGATTTGCAGAAATTAAAAGAAACCACAGATAGAACAACTAACAACTTGACTAATAGACAATCTGAAGCACTAAGGTCATTACAACAACAACCAGATCTGGTAATTCATCCATCAGATAAGGGGGGCACTATTGTAGTCCTAGATAGGAAAGACTATATATCAGAGGCTCTTAGACAGCTAAGTAATCCTTCAGATTACTCACTTCTACTAAGGAATCCAACTAATGAGTACAAGAAATTATTGTTTGATATTTTGGATGATGGCGTTGAACATGGTTTTATAGACGAAAATACAGCTGACTATCTTTATGTCAAATACCCTAAGATCCCAGTGTTTCATATGTTCCCTAAGGTCCACAAATCTCTCACTAACGTAAAGGGTCGACCAATAGTTAGTGGTATAGATTCTATATTTGAAAGATTGTCCCAGTGGCTTGATGCCATCCTACAGCCATTGGTCAACCAATTACCTACATATACTAGAGATTCACAACATGTACTCAATCTTCTAACTGACATCAATTGGCAAAGCAATTACCACTGGCTTTCAGTAGATGTGGTCTCTCTATATTCAAGAATACCACACCACAGGGGCATAGAGGCAGTTAGATATTTTCTCACTACACATACTGAATATACATCTGATTTTCAAAAATATGTTCTAAGAATTTTAGAGTTTTTATTGACTCATAATTTCTTTACTTTTGAAGGGCAATACTATGTGCAAAAATGCGGTACGGCCATGGGGGCGAAATACGCCCCCTCGTATGCAAACCTATTTCTTGGCAAATGGGAGCTAGACAACATTTTTGACCATAGTAACCCATACAGATCATATATTTGTTTTTTTAAACGTTATATTGATGACCTCCTTTTTATTTGGTCAGGTTCACCTGCAGACATTATAAGTTTCATTGAGATGATTAATAATAACAACCTGAACTTAAGTTTCACCTACACTACAGATTCTATATGTATCAACTATTTAGACTTAAGCTTTACTGGGGAAAGCAGTGGTAAAATCACCTCTAAAGTATATCGTAAGCCCATTTCAGGCAACACACTTCTGCATGCCTCCAGTTGCCACCCTAAGAACACATCTTATGCTGTTGCTAAAGGCCAGTTTACCAGGCTTAAGAGGAATTGTAGCAACACTGCAGACTATGTACATGAGGCTGAGTGTCTAGAAAAGAGACTCAAAGATAGAAAATATGCCCGTAGACATATCAAACAAGCTAGACTAGCTGTTGATAAGCTGGATAGGGACCAACTTTTGGTAGACAAACCCAAAACCACACATAATGACTTCAAAGGTGTACACTTTGTGACAACTTTCAGCACACAGTATCCCCAGATCTGTAATATAGTTAGGAAACATTTTCCTCTACTGGCAGCTGACGATAAGCTGGTAGAAACCGTAAAACAAGGGGTTAGGTGCTCTTATAAAAAAAGTCCTACATTGGCATCCATTCTGTCCCCAACAGAATTAAAACAGACATCACGACACAATAGTTCATGGTTACAACATTCAGGTATGTTTAAATGTGGGCACAGAAAGTGCAAACCCTGTGACTTTGTCTGGGTTACAAAAGAATTTACCTCTACAATAACAGGTCAGACATACCCTATCAAATCCTGCCTTAATTGCCAAAGCACTGATGTCATATATGTCATCGTATGCACTATGTGCAAGGTCCAATATGTAGGGTTAACCTCTAGGGATATAAATTCCCGTATTAGAGAACACTTCTCAACTATCACTAAAGGTACATCCAGTACACCTCTAGTTCAACATTTTGCTACCAAACATAGTTGTAGCTTGAACTCTCTCAGATGGGTGGCAATTGAACAAGCCAAGGTGCCCAAGAGAGGAGGCAACCTTGAAACTATACTTGCAAAAAGAGAAGTGTATTGGATCTACACTCTGAGAACAAGGTTACCTTTAGGATTAAATTCGAGATACGATTTAATCAACTTTTGGGAATAGCTTTGGTGGTCTCTTCTGATACTACACTTGCCACATATTTCTTTATTCAGCTGTAAATGACATGTGATATGTTTCATTTATTAGGATAACATGTTGAATATAAGTATAAGACATACAGTGAACTTATTTACTTATTTACATATCTCATATTTCACCATCCTTTTACATACTCCACTTATACATTTAGCTTAGTGCTTTTTGTATTTGGTATTTTGAACTTCAACTTCTGTGTTTGTTTTATTTTCCCCTATCTTCTATTTCCCTTATACTATATTTAATATATGGGGTCTATACATATCTACATTTCTGTGGTTCTATACAGATTATAGCAGAGATATGTTACACACATGAGCATAGATGCTAGAATATATATTCAGCAAATATACACTGGGCAGATTGAAGTTACTCTCTACCCTGAAAGTGCTCATCTGTTTGTAACATTTCTGTGGTATAATATTTCCCCAACAGGGAATATTAAAAATATACAAATATAAAAAAATAAAATTAAATTGAATTTATTTGATGGAATATAACCTACATTATTTTGTTACATATAGCTTATAGGTATTAAATTTAGTAGTGGTCTTTAGAATTAGTATTTTAGAATTAGCATTTTTTCTTATGTACAGAATCTTCATTACATAATATGTTCTATATGTTTGCTTACCAGACCACTCTACTTTGAGTACTATAATTTTTTAATAACATAATAATTCCCTAATGTGTACCAAATAGCAAGTGTACTACTGTTGTAAGTCCAGGGAACAAAGAGTTAATTATTCTTCAAACTTGTGGAGTGTGGGCGTGCTTTGTATATACCTTTTGTCCAATTGTATTGTATCACTGATTTTTTAAGAATGCATTCACCTGCATGACACCTATGGCTATGATTACGGCTGCGTGCCGAAACATGTAAGCTGTGGTGTCACGCTCACACACACCTATCTTGTTAATGCTGTCTTCTAGCCTATTTGGCGTTTTAACTGAGCCCAATAAAAGTTGGATTTTATTTCGAACTAAAGCTGGATCCTGCCCTTCTTTGTGACTTTTTCGCTTTTGCACCAGCACTTGGATCTGCTTAGCCTCTGTGCATTAGTAACTTGTTGTTAAACCCGGGTGAAGAGTGAGCACCGCCCCCCGACTGGAGATTCCCGTCATGTCACGACTGACGTCAGAGGACGCGCTTGGCAAGACAGGAACGCTGCTATAGCCGCATGTGAGGGCCGGATGTCTTTTGGAGCTATTAGCCCATCGATATACCTTTGATCGTGACCGTGTAGGTCCTCCGGCAGCCCAGAGCTCTGACACAGAAGGTTCGTTAATAAGGGGGCGACTGGAGCTCATATGGGGTAAGTCCCGGACACAACACGAAAAATTATGCATATTTGTTTGCATCGTAGTTTGCATATTTGAAGAGTATCTCCCACTAAACTTTTATCGTTACTATGTGTATATACATATATATTTATGTGTTATTATGTGTATATACATATATTTATGTGTTACTATGTGTATATACATATATATGTATGTGTTATTATGTGTATATACATATATATTTATGTGTTACTATGTGTATATACATATATATTTATGTGTTAGTATGTGTATATACATATATAATTATGTGTTACTATGTGTATATACATATATATTTATGTGTTACTATGTGTATATACATATATATGTATGTGTTACTATGTGTATATACATATATATTTATGTGTTACTATGTGTATATACATATATATTTATGTGTTACTATGTGTATATACATATATATTTATGTGTTACTATGTGTATATACATATATATTTATGTGTTACTATGTGTATATACATATATATTTATGTGTTACTATGTGTATATGCATATATATTTATCTGTTACTGTGTGTATATACATATATATTTATGTGTTAGTATGTGTATATACATATATATTTATCTGTTACTATGTGTATATACATATATATTTATGTGTTAGTATGTGTATATACATATATATTTATGTGTTACTATGTGTATATACATATATATTTATGTGTTAGTATGTGTATATACATATATATTTATGTGTTACTATGTGTATATACATATATATTTATGTGTTATTATGTGTATATACATATATATTTATGTGTTACTATGTGTATATACATATATATTTATGTGTTACTGTGTGTATATACATATAGATTTATGTGTTAGTATGTGTATATACATATATATTTATGTGTTATTATGGCCTAGATTTGGAGTTCGGTGGTAGCCGTCAAAACCAGCGTTAGAGGCTCCAAACGCTGGTTTTGGCCGCCCGCTGGTATTTGGAGTCAGTGATTAAAGGGTCTAACGCTCACTTTTCAGCCGCGACTTTTCCATACCGCAGATCCCCCTATGCCATTTGCGTAGCCTATATTTTCAATGGGATCTTTCTAACGCCGGTATTTAGAGTCGTTTCTGAAGTGAGCGTTAGAGCTCTAACGACAAAACTCCAGCCGCCTGAAAATAGCAGGAGTTAAGAGCTTTCTGGCTAACGCCGGTTTATAAAGCTCTTAACTACTGTACCCTAAAGTACACTAACACCCATAAACTACCTATGTACCCCTAAACCGAGGTCCCCCCACATCGCCGGTTTTTTAACCCCTAATCTGCCGACCGCCACCTACGTTATACTTATGTACCCCTAATCTGCTGCCCCTAACCCCGCCGACCCCTGTATTATATTTATTAACCCCTAACTTGCCCCCCACAACGTCGCCGCCAGCTACTTAAAATAATTAACCCCTAATCTTCCGACCGCAAAGCGCCGCCACCTACGTTATCCCTATGTACCCCTAATCTGCTACCCCTAACACCGCCGACCCCTATATTATATTTATTAACCCCTAATCTGCCCCCCTCAACGTCGCCGACACCTGCCTACACTTATTAACCCCTAATCTGCCGAGCGGACCTGAGCGCTACTATAATAAAGTTATTAACCCCTAATCCGCATCACTAACCCTATCATAAATAGTATTAACCCCTAATCTGCCCTCCCTAACATCGCCGACACCTACCTTCAATTATTAACCCCTAATCTGACGACCGGAGCTCACCACTATTCTAATAAATTGATTAACCCCTAAAGCTAAGTCTAACCCTAAAACTAACACCCCCCTAACTTAAATATAATTTACATCTAACGAAATTAATTAACTCTTATTAAATAACTTATTCCTATTTAAAGCTAAATACTTACTGTAAAATAAATCCTAATATTTTACAGTAAGTATTTACTTACTCGCATTCTATTGGCTGATCGGAACAGCCAATAGAATGCGAGCTCAATCTGATTGGCTGATTGGATCAGCCAATCGGATTGAACTTGATTCTGATTGGCTGATTCCATCAGCCAATCAGAAAATTCCTACCTTAATTCCAATTGGCTGATAGAATCCTATCAGCCAATCGGAATTCGAGGGACGCCATCTTGGATGACGTCCCTTAAAGGAACAGTCATTCGTCGTTCAGTCGTCGGTCCGGATGGATGTTCCGCGCTGGATGTCTTCAGGATCCTGCCGCTTCGCTCCGGATGGAAGAAGATCGAAGATTCCGCTTGGAGAAGATGTTTGCCGGTCCGGATGTCCTCTTCTTGCCGGATAGGAGGAAGACTTTGGAGCCTCTTCTGGACCTCTTCAGCACCGGATTATGGATCGCCAACCCCCGCTTGGGTTGGATGAAGATCTTGGAGCCAGGACGGATCGGTGATACCTGGATGGTGAAGACAAGGTAGGAAGATCTTCAGGGGCTTAGTGTTAGGTTTATTTAAGGGGGGTTTGGGTTAGATTAGGGGTATGTGGGTGGTGGGTTGTAATGTTGGGCGGGGGTATTGTATGTTTTTTTTTACAGGCAAAAGAGCTGAAATTCTTGGGGCATGCCCCGCAAAGGGCCCTGTTCAGGGCTGGTAAGGTAAAAGAGCTTGTAACTTTTTTAATTTAGAATAGGGTAGGGAATTTTTTATTTTGGGGGGCTTTGTTATTTTATTAGGGGGCTTAGAGTAGGTGTAATTAGTTTAAAATTGTTGTAAGATTTTTCTTATGTTTGTAAATATTTTATTATTTTTTGTAACTTAGTTCTTTTTTATTTTTTGTACTTTAGCTAGTTTATTTAATTGTATTTATTTGTAGGAATTGTGTTTAATTAATTTATTGATAGTGTAGTGTTAGGTTAATTGTAGGTAATTGTAGGTAGTTTATTTAATTATTTTATTGATAGGGTAGTGTTAGGTTTAATTATAACTTAGGTTAGGATTTATTTTACAGGTAAATTTGTTATTATTTTAACTAGGTAACTATTAAATAGTTCTTAACTATTTACTAGCTATTGTACCTGGTTAAAATAATTACAAAGTTGCCTGTAAAATAAATATTAATCCTAAAATAGCTATAATATAATTATAATTTATATTGTAGCTATATTAGGATTTATTTTACAGGTAAGTATTTAGCTTTAAATAGGAATAAGTTATTTAATAAGAGTTAATTTATTTCGTTAGATAAATATTATATTTAACTTAGGGGGGTGTTAGGGTTAGGGTTAGACTTAGCTTTAGGGGTTAATCCATTTATTAGAATAGCGGTGAGCTCCGATCGGAAGATTAGGGGTTAATAATTGAAGTTAGGTGTCGGCGATGTTAGGGAGGGCAGATTAGGGGTTAATACTATTTATGATAGGGTTAGTGAGGCGGATTTGGGGTTAATAACTTTATTATAGTAGCGCTCAGGTCCGCTCGGCAGATTAGGGGTTAATAAGTGTAGGCAGGTGTCGGCGACGTTGAGGGGGGCAGATTAGGGGTTAATAAATATAATATAGGGGTCGGCGATGTTAGGGCAGCAGATTAGGGGTACATAGGGAGAACGTAGGTTGTGGCGGATTACGGAGCGGCAGATTAGGGGTTAAAAAAAATATGCAGGGGTCAGCGATAGCGGGGGCGGCAGATTAGGGGTTAATAAGTGTAAGGTTAGGGATGTTTAGACTCGGGGTACATGTTAGGGTGTTAGGTGCAGACGTAGGAAGTGTTTCCCCATAGGAAACAATGGGGCTGCGTTAGGAGCTGAACGCTGCTTTTTTGCAGGTGTTAGGTTTTTTTTCAGCTCAAACAGCCCCATTGTTTCCTATGGGAGAATCGTGCACGAGCACGTTTTTGAGGCCGGCCGCGTCCGTAAGCAACTCTGGTATCGAGAGTTGCATTTGCGGTAAAAATTCTCTACGCTCCTTTTTTGGAGCCTAACGCAGCATTTGATTAAACTCTCGATACCAGAGTTAATTTTATGGTGCGGCCAGAAAAAAGCCCGCGGAGCGTTAACAGCCCTTTTACCGCCGAACTCCAAATCTAGGCCTATGTGTATATACATATATATTTATGTGTTACTATATGTATATACATATATATTTATATGTTAGTATGTGTATATACATATATATTTATGTGTTAGTATGTGTATATACATATATATTTATGTGTTATTATGTGTATATACATATATATTTATGTGTTACTATGTGTATATACATATATATTTATGTCTTACTATGTGTATATACATATATTTATGTGTTAGTATGTGTATATACATATATATTTATGTGTTACTATGTGTATATACATATATATTTATGTCTTACTATGTGTATATACATATATATTTATGTGTTATTATGTGTATATACATATATATTTATGTGTTACTATGTGTATATACATATATATTTATGTGTTATTATGTGTATATACATATATATTTATGTGTTACTATGTGTATATACATATATATTTATGTCTTACTATGTGTATATACATATATTTATGTGTTAGTATGTGTATATACATATATATTTATGTGTTACTATGTGTATATACATATATATTTATGTCTTACTATGTGTATATACATATATATTTATGTGTTATTATGTGTATATACATATATATTTATGTGTTATTATGTGTATATACATATATATTTATGTGTTATTATGTGTATATACATATATATTTATGTGTTATTATGTGTATATGCATATATATTTATGTGTTAGTATGTGTATATACATATATATATATGTGTTATTATGTGTATATACATATATATTTATGTGTTAGTATGTGTATATACATATATATATATGTGTTACTATGTGTATATACATATATATTTATGTGTTATTATGTGTATATACATATATATTTAGGTAATCAAGAACAACTAGGAAAGGACGCAGTTGCTAGTGTGAGTTAGTTTGTTGCGTCTGGGCTTTAATGTCCAAGCAACTCAAAAATAAATATGGTGCAGACCCTTAATTTAAATGTATCATGTACACAAAAGAGACATACCTGGAATGTAATCCTGGTATCAAAAAAGACAGGGTTTCAGCACTCTTTTGAAAAAACCCCACAAATCACTTAAATGTAATTCAATAGCTTTAATTGTGGCAGCTAAATCCCACACAACATGGGAATAAATCCATGCAAATATTAAAACACATAAGCATACAAGTTCGACTCATGAATGACAGTTCAAAGGAACCTGACCGGTCAGGGGTACACGAAAAAGCACATATGTGGCAAAGTATAAATAGCAATAATATTGCTTAAACACAGGGTTGTATAGTGAACCACTACACCCAACTGCCTCAGAACCTCCCACGCAATTGTCATGGATGGTATATCCTGGGCAGATATATGGACCGGGATCTAAGTGGTAGACATTGCAAAACCTGTGTCAAGCACCTTGTAGGGAATGATTATACTAATTGGAATGTATACAAATACTATAATGTACAAAGTATCGTTTATTATATCAAGTGAGACCTCCTCTGGCTTAGCTACACCCTGCTGCTTACAGCACCCCTGCAAGTATGGGGCTAATTGCTGCGCAGGTTACAAACGGGATCTAAGCAAGCCAGCAGGTGAGCCCCCTGAATATGTACATAAGTAAACAAGTGGGTACCAATAGTAAAGGTAACACAATTCATACAATGTTGATTAAATTCACATTGTGTAAATACACACACATATCTTCAGAAGACGTCTGCAAAGCAAGATGCAAAGATGTTAGCATAAAGATGTCGCAAGTAGATTAGTATTTCCACATACAGGCAAGTGAGAGTCAAGTTGTAGTTTGTAAAGCACAGTCTAAGCAAGAAATGTATGACTCCAAGCGAAGACAGATATCAAAATATTAGTCTCAGTGTAAGACAAAACAGCGCCTTCTCCAACTTAACATAATGCCGTTAGTTTCTTCAACATGGTCACCTATTCCATATCAATATTTTTCAGGTGTCAACATGTTATTTGTAACATTTTTTAACTTGGGTTTTGCTTCTTATAAATTTGAAACAGAAGGTTGTAAATAAAGGCAACCGCATAAGAATGAAAGCTGCCTGTAGCAGCATGTGAAACTTTCACCTTCCAGCAGAGGCGCAACATCATTGATCTATAAAACAGGATGCATGGATCAACGCAGTATTACGCCCTGACGAAGCCCGGTCTGAATTCCAGTCGAGCGGGTGAAACGCGCGTCGGCATTTGTGGAGCCGACCAGGTCACGTGATACACGTGGAGCACCGCTTTGTTTGATGTTGGCGATGGAGATCGCTACCGGCATGGAATGTTTACAAGTGGAGATAGTACACACCGTTGTGGTTACTGGATACAAAAACATCTGAAAGCAAGGTCGTATAAGTATAACATCTTGACACCTGAAAAATATTGATATGGAATAGGTGATCATGTTGAAGAAACTAACGGCATTATGTTAAGTTGGAGAAGGCGCTGTTTTGTCTTACACTGAGACTAATATTTTGATATCTGTCTTCGCTTGGAGTCATACATTTCTTGCTTAGACTGTGCTTTACAAACTACAACTTGACTCTCACTTGCCTGTATGTGGAAATACTAATCTACTTGCGACATCTTTATGCTAACATCTTTGCATCTTGCTTTGCAGACTTCTTCTGAAGATATGTGTGTGTATTTACACAATGTGAATTTAATAAACATTGTATGAATTGTGTTACCTTTACTATTGGTACCCACTTGTTTACTTATGCACATATTCAGGGGGCTCACCTGCTGGCTTGCTTAGATCCCGTTTGTAACCTGCGCAGCAATTAGCCCCATACTTGCAGGGGTGCTGTAAGCAGCAGGGTGTAGCTAAGCCAGAGGAGGTCTCACTTGATATAATAAACGATACTTTGTACATTATAGTATTTGTATACATTCCAATTAGTATAATCATTCCCTACAAGGTGCTTGACACAGGTTTTGCAATGTCTACCACTTAGATCCCGGTCCATATATCTGCCCAGGATATACCATCCATGACAATTGCGTGGGAGGTTCTGAGGCAGTTGGGTGTAGTGGTTCACTATACAACCCTGTGTTTAAGCAATATTATTGCTATTTATACTTTGCCACATATGTGCTTTTTCGTGTACCCCTGACCGGTCAGGTTCCTTTGAACTGTCATTCATGAGTCGAACTTGTATGCTTATGTGTTTTAATATTTGCATGGATTTATTCCCATGTTGTGTGGGATTTAGCTGCCACAATTAAAGCTATTGAATTACATTTAAGTGATTTGTGGGTTTTTTTCAAAAGAGTGCTGAAACCCTGTCTTTTTTGATACTAGGATTACATTCCAGGTATGTCTCTTTTGTGTACATGATACATTTAAATTAAGGGTCTGCACCATATTTATTTTTGAGTTGCTTGGACATTAAAGCCCAGACGCAACAAACTAACTCACACTAGCAACTGCGTCCTTTCCTAGTTGTTCTTGATTATTTATAGTGTATACCTTGTGTACTAGGGCCTTGGGCCCATTTCTAGGTTTCAGGAAAGGGTAAACCCCCTAGATAGTATAGTATATATATATACACACTAAAATATATATACATACAGTAGCTTTTCTTGTGGACCAGTTGAATCCTACGAACCTTGGTACTGGATCCCTGTTAGGAGGTTTAAAACTAGACCAAGATGGCGTTTATGTTGTCTGATGAGAATTGGGAGGCAGAACTTACAGCCTCACTATCCCTGTCGAATCTTGAGGAGAATCAGGACTCCAATAATACACCAGTGAACATTTATGGTGCTTTTAAAAACTACAAAAAACTCTTGGTTAAACAAATAAAGCTTCGGGCAGAAACTTCAAGTTTAGAGAACTATATAAAGACCAAAATTATGCCAAGGGGTCTTCATCTTAAACTAGACCCGGGCACAAACTTACGAGAGGATGAGGGGGGAGAAGAATTTCTAGAAGACTGGAATACCAGTCTTTCTTATTGCTCCATTATTCTAATGGAGAAAATGGTTGTACGAAATAAAGAAAGACTAGCTAAGACAATCATACAGGTTGAAGAGTCCCTAAAAGTGGTAAACACTTTTGAACACAATACCAATTTCCCTAAATTAAATGAAGAAATAAAGGATCAGATAGCTAGGTTGCAAAATGATATAAAACTAAGAAAAGGAAGGAAGTTCTCAAGGGATAATGACGACTATAAAAACGACAAATCTATAGCTACTTAACTACAAAAGGAACATATGACTCTGGGACGGATAGCTCTGATGTAGAGCTTGATCAACACAAAAATACTTTTGATAAAAAACAGTCTTTTTTAGGGGAAGGAGGAGAGGTGGTAGGAAGAGAAGGAGGGGGTCTGAGTTTAAACTCAGAAGAAAGACGTTACCCCTCGAGGCAAAGCTATCAGCAGAGTCAGGATCAGGGCCAAAGGAATTATCGCCAGGGCAGACCGAGGCAGTCTCGAGGTCGCAGGGGCTACTCAAACTAGCTGATAATAATATGCAAGTAATTAACCTGTCCTCTTTTAAACTGAACTACACACACATAGAAGTCCTGAAAAGGGGTCTTTCATTTTGCCCCACAAATAATTTGTATAAGTTTAATTTCTTAAAAGATCTCCATTTATTTGCAAGGCGTATTGTACTTTCACAAATTATGAAGGGCAAGAGCAAACACCTAGTAGAGGATGTCTCACTTACTCGAGAGGATAGTACAACAATATTAGCCCTGCAAGAACTACTTACTGACTCTGAAGGTAGCCGGCAGACTCCATCACAAGATGAGGACATAGGTACAAATGTTCACATTTCCTCAAACCTAAAAGCGAAATCAAATTATATGCCACAGCTATCCATGGTCCCGGCAGTAAATATTTTCGTTAAACAAGTAGAGAAAGATCTATAGAATATATCCATCACCGGTTTGGTAGGTGATAACCTTAACAAAGCTGAAAGAAAAGCTCTCAATGACCTAATGAATGCCAAAGGGGTGGTCATAAAGGCGGCCGACAAAGGCGGCAACCTGGTCTTATGGGATGAGCAGTTGTACGTTCTGGAGGTAAAAAGACAGCTATTGGATAAGAGACAATATCAATGTCTTACATTCAATCCTACTTCTTCTATACAAAATGCACTATTCTTTGTTTTAAAAGGAGCAAAGGACAAAGGTGTAATAACTTTATCTGAGTTTAAATATCTTTATCCTGATCATCCAATAATGCCAGTCTTTTACTGTATCCCTAAGATACACAAGAACCCTATAAATCCACCTGGCCGCCCCATAATAGCAGGTATAGGGAGCCTAACTGAAAACCTTGTAAACTACATAGACCATTTTTTAAGACCCTTCCTTACGACCATGCCCTCATTTGTTCTAGATACAGCCGACTTCCTGAGAAAGGTTGAAGGCTTGAGTGTTCCTAAAGGGGCACTCTTGGTTTGTCTTGACGTTGAAGGTCTCTATTCGTCCATCCCGCACAAAGTGGGCATTGAGGCAAGTAAACATTTCCTCATGACAAGAGGAAATTATGCCCAGAAGCACACAGACTTTGTTGTCGAGTTACTTAGGTTTGTATTAACAAACAATGTATTTTTGTTCGACAGCAAGATATACAAACAACTAAGAGGCACTGCGATGGGTGCCACTTGTGCACCTACATATGCCTGTCTACATCTAGGCGTATGGGAAATGGAGGAAAACTGGCATATTCTTACCAGTGATACAGGGGTAAAAAAGGAAGTAGGTGACTTCTCAAATATTACTGCTAGACGGGCACCTAATCTTAAAGATAAGTTGGTGAGGAGCCAATATTTGTCCAAAACAGGACAAAATAATTGGCTTACAAAACATAGATCCATAGGCAATTATCCCTGTGGAAAATGTGTGACATGTAAATTCATGCGCAAGACAAAAGAGTTCAACACGAATACGGGAAAAACTTATAGATTGAAACATTTTGTGAACTGTGATACTGAGGGGGTCATATACCTGCTGTCCTGTGACTGCCCACTTTTTTATTTGGGAAAAACGAGGAGGGCGATAAAGGACCGCATCTCTGAACACAGAGACGATGTAAAGAATAAAAATCCTAAAAGCAATGTGGCAAAACATTTTGAATTGGCACATAATTGTAATCCTGATTCACTCAGATTCGTGGGTATTGATAAAGGCATCATAAACGGGAGAGGAGGAGATAACGATAAAACCCTCCTGAGAAAGGAATGCAGGTGGATATCAATCCTTGGGACACAAATTCCAAATGGTCTCAATGAAAAATTGGATATGGCCTGCTTCCTATGAGACTGTGTATATGGTAGAATGGAGTGTCGATATGGAGAGGCATTTGCTTTTACACTCCTTTCTACATAACCAGAAATAAGCAGATTTTATTAAATACAAGATAATGAAAAGAACATGTTATTTCTTGAATGACAGATTGAAATGTTTTTAACACATAGCAACCAAGTACAAACGTTTGAAGAAAAAAATATGTAACATTTTTTAACTTGGGTTTTGCTTCTTATAAATTTGAAACAGAAGGTTGTAAATAAAGGCAACCGCATAAGAGTGAAAGCTGCCTGTAGCAGCATGTGAAACTTTCACCTTCCAGCAGAGGCGCAATATCATTGATCTATAAAACAGGATGCATGGATCAACGCAGTATTACGCCCTGACGAAGCCGGGTGAAACGCGCGTCGGCATTGGTGGAGCCGACCAGGTCACGTGATACACGTGGAGCACCGCTGTGTTTGATGGTGGCGATGGAGATCGCTACCGGCATGGAATGTTAAGAAGTGGAGATAGTACACACCGTTGTGGTTACTGGATACAAAAACATCTGAAAGCAAGGTCGTATAAGTATAACATGTTGACACCTGAAAAATATTGATATGGAATAGGTGACCATGTTGAAGAAACTAACGGCATTATGTTAAGTTGGAGAAGGCGCTGTTTTGTCTTACACTGAGACTAATATTTTGATATCTGTCTTCGCTTGGAGTCATACATTTCTTGCTTAGACTGTGCTTTACAAACTACAACTTGACTCTCTACTTGCGACATCTTTATGCTAACATCTTTGCATCTTGCTTTGCAGACTTCTTCTGAAGATATGTGTGTGTATTTACACAATGTGAATTTAATCAACATTGTATGAATTGTGTTACCTTTACTATTTGTACCCACTTGTTTACTTATGTAAATATTCAGGGGGCTCACCTGCTGGCTTGCTTAGATCCCGTTTGTAACCTGCGCAGCAATTAGCCCCATACTTGCAGGGGTGCTGTAAGCAGCAGGGTGTAGCTAAGCCAGAGGAGGTCTCACTTGATATAATAAACGATACTTTGTACATTATAGTATTTGTATACATTCCAATTAGTATAATCATTCCCTACAAGGTGCTTGACACAGGTTTTGCAATGTCTACCACTTAGATCCCGGTCCATATATCTGCCCAGGATATACCATCCATGACAATTGCGTGGGAGGTTCTGAGGCAGTTGGGTGTAGTGGTTCACTATACAACCCTGTGTTTAAGCAATATTATTGCTATTTATACTTTGCCACATATGTGCTTTTTCGTGTACCCCTGACCGGTCAGGTTCCTTTGAACTGTCATTCATGAGTCGAACTTGTATGCTTATGTGTTTTAATATTTGCATGGATTTATTCCCATGTTGTGTGGGATTTAGCTGCCACAATTAAAGCTATTGAATTACATTTAAGTGATTTGTGGTTTTTTTTCAAAAGAGTGCTGAAACCCTGTCTTTTTTGATACTAGGATTACATTCCAGGTATGTCTCTTTTGTGTACATGATATATATATTTAGGTGTTACTATGTGTATATACATATATATTTATGTGTTACTATGTGTATATACAGATATATTTATGTGTTAGTATGTGTATATACATATATATTTATGTGTTACTATGTGTATATACATATATAGTTATGTGTTACTATGTGTATATACATATATATTTAGGTGTTACTATGTGTATATACATATATAGTTATGTGTTACTATGTGTATATACATATATATTTATGTGTTACTATGTGTATATACATATATATTTATGTGTTATTATGTGTATATACAGATATATTTATGTGTTACTATGTGTATATACATATATATTTATGTGTTAGTATGTGTATATACAGATATATTTATGTGTTATTATGTGTATATACATATATATTTGTGTTATTATGTGTATATACATATATATATATTTGTGTTAGTATGTGTATATACATATATATTTGTGTGTTACTATGTGTATATACATATATATTTATGTGTTAGTATGTGTATATACATATATATTTATGTGTTAGTATGTGTATATACATATATATTTATGTGTTAGTATGTGTATACACATATATATTTATGTGTTACTATGTGTATATACATATATATTTAGGTGTTACTATGTCTATATACATATATATTATGTGTTATTATGTGTATATACATATATATTTATGTGTTACTATGTGTATATACATATATATTTATGTGTTAGTATGTGTATATACATATATATGTATGTGTTACTATGTGTATATACATATATATGTATGTGTTAGTATGTGTATATACAGATATATTTATGTGTTACTATGTGTATATACATATATATTTATGTGTTACTATGTGTATATACATATATAGTTATGTGTTACTATGTGTATATACATATATAGTTATGTGTTACTATGTGTATATACATATATATTTATGTGTTACTATGTGTATATACATATATATTTATGTGTTATTATGTGTATATACATATATATTTATGTGTTACTATGTGTATATACATATATATTTATCTGTTATTATGTGTATATACATATATATTTATGTGTTATTATGTGTATATACATATATATTTATGTGTTATTATGTGTATATACATATATATTTATGTGTTACTATGTGTATATACATATATATTTATGTGTTATTATGTGTATATACATATATATTTATGTGTTACTATGTGTATATACAGATATATTTATGTGTTACTGTGTGTATATACATATATATTTATGTGTTACCATGTGTATATACATATATATTTATGTGCTAGTATGTGTATATACATATATATTTATGTGTTACTATGTGTATATACATATATATTTATGTGTTACTATGTGTATATACATATATATTTATGTGTTACTATGTGTATATACATATATATTTATGTGTTATTATGTGTATATACATATATATTTATGTGTTACTATGTGTATATACATATATATTTATGTGTTATTATGTGTATATACATATATATTTATGTGTTACTATGTGTATATACATATATATTTATGTGTTATTATGTGTATATACATATATATTTATGTGTTACTATGTGTATATACATATATATTTATGTGTTACTATGTGTATATACATATATATTTATGTGTTAGTATGTGTATATACATATATATTTATGTGTTATTATGTGTATATACATATATATTTAGGTGTTACTATGTGTGTATATACATATATATTTAGGTGTTACTATGTGTATATACATATATATTTATGTGTTACTGTGTGTATATACATATATATTTATGTGTTACTGTGTGTATATACATATATATATATTTATGTGTTAGTATGTGTATATACATATATATTTATGTTATTATGTGTATATACAGATATATTTATGTGTTAGTATGTGTATATACATATATATTTATGTGTTATTATGTGTATATACATATATATTTATGTGTTACTATGTGTATATACATATATATTTATGTGTTACTATGTGTATATACATATATATTTATGTGTTACTATGTGTATATACAGATATATTTATGTGTTAGTATGTGTATATACAGATATATTTATGTGTTACTGTGTGTATATACATATATATTTATGTGTTAGTATGTGTATATACATATATATTTATGTGTTACTATGTGTATATACATATATATTTATGTGTTAGTATGTGTATATACATATATATTTATGTGTTACTATGTGTATATACATATATATTTATGTGTTACTATGTGTATATACATATATATTTAGGTGTTACTATGTGTATATACAGATATATTTATGTGTTATTTTGTGTATATACATATATATTTAAAAATGCTGCCCATCGCTGTGCTAATTAACTCCTTTACTGTGCGAGGTCTGAAGCCATCTGTGACGGCATCAGAACGAGGCTCCCATAGTAGCCTATGGAAGTTTGCTATTTTATTACAAAGTGGAGCTCTAATATCGCTTGTATGCTCTAACTTGTGACCCCTTGTTTTGGCATTTATTTTTTTGTAGAAAATGCTTTCAGCTTTTACTTTATAATGTCCCTTCATATATTTGAAGGTTTCTATCGTGTCACCTCGTCCCCTTCTCTCCTCTTAACTATACATATTTAGGTCTTGCCCATATATCACTTAAATTTTATAACCAAACTTACTAGAGAGGGTTGTCAAAAGAAAAACATGAAGTGAAACTCTAAGGAATGAAAGTATTTGTTCTGTATAAAAATAACATTTATTACATTTTTAAAACTGTGCAAAAACGGTTTCAAAAACTATTAAAGGGACATTGTACACTAGATTTTACTTTTCATAAATGTTTTGTAGATGATACAGTTATATAGCCCATCTGGGAGTGTTTTTGTAACAATGTATAGTTTTGCTTATTTTTTAACAACATTGTGCTGATTTCCAGACTCCATACCAAGCCCTACAGTGTCATATGTATACGTGCGTTTACAGATTCCTGCTGGCTCCTGTTTATATTATCTGTCTGTCTCATATGCAGGGAAGGGGGGAGGTAGGGAGTGTTTGCTATTTTTGTTTACCCTGTCCCTTTCAGTGGGTGTCCCAGCCTATCCTCATCAACAGTGCTAAACTGGGAGCTTCTAAGTAAGTTTTTAAAAGGTTTTATACTGGATTTTATATCCGGATCTGTGAATATTCTTTTTTTATAGTAGTGTCTATTACATGCAGTTGTATGAAGATTGGTGTATACTGTACTGTCCCTTTAAGTGCACACATGGACAATGCCCACCCACTGTAATAGAATGAATTAGCCTCTTGACAACAATATCTGTAAGGCAAGGACTTAAAGCAACCGTAATATAAAACAAATGTGCTTGTAGGTGAGTGACTTTATATGATGTCCTTGTGCTTTTTGGCTTTTTAGGTTTCCGGAGCCATCTTCTTACATCACTGTTGTTCGTGCTGTGTCTTATTTTTATTTGGGCCACAATTGGATTTGGAGTGAAATGTGAGTTATTGTTTAATTATAAACTATGGTTTTAGATAACATTAATAGAAACCATCTAAGATGAATACAAAGTTTTCAGATGACAAACTCTTATGGACAGGCAAATACCCCTATGCTAGTAGACACTGGCATGGAACATAAACCCGTGTATATAATATGGGGGTGATTATATTCCAGTTAGATTACCATTGTATTAGAAACTACAAACAAAAACCTGTAGATTTAATTTAACAGAAAATGAAATGTGTATAAACGTTTAAATAGGCTAAAACCTACTAAATAGTTTGTTGAAGTTCCACTTTGAAGTAATAATGACTGTCTATCTATGACCAGGAGCAGAGCTACCATTAGTGCAGCTGGGGGGCCTATAATAGTCTATTAGCCGGTGTGTGTAGAATGTGTAAAATCCTAATACAAGGGAGCCTTCTTTTACTGCAGGTTTATCTATCCTACAGAGCAGCATGTATATTACTACTATTGCTTACTACTGAATTACCCTGGGGGGGGGGGGATATTGCACCTGGGCCCCTACTATTGCTTACTACTGAATTACCCTGGGGGGGGGGAGGGATATTGCACCTGGGCCCCTACTATTGCTTACTACTGAATTACCCTGGGGGGGGGATATTGCACCTGGGCCCCTACTATTGCTTACTACTGAATTACCCTGGGGGCGGGGGGGGGGGATATTGCACCTGGGCCCCTACTATTGCTTACTACTGAATTACCCTTGGGGGGGGGGGGATATTGCACCTGGGCCCTCTTTTGAGTAGGTCTGCTACTGATCAGCACATTTATTGGTTTATTTTAACATTTCCAGATAATCAGATTACAAAAGAGTTGCAACAATTGTCAGCTAATCAAACTATTCTGAAGAGCCATTTATCTGAAACCATTGAAATCAGGGAGGAGCGGCTTAGAGAGATAAACAAGGAACTGACACAAACCAAATTGGAGCTGACACAAGTGACACAAGATCGTAATGACTACAACACCTCTCTGCAGAAATGTCAGCAAGGACAAACAGAGTCAAGGAAGCAGATTAATGATCTAGAGCATTTTTACAGCACAACTCTGCAGGAGAAGAAACAGGCAGAAAAAAGCTTGCAAGACATCCAGTCAAGAATCAAGACATTACAACAAGGTAGCTTCCTCTTACCTAATATGACTCTCTTGTTCTGGTCTTCCAGGACATTATTGTTATTTTTATTATCAGTTATTTGTAGAGCGCAAACAGATTACACAGTAAGAAAACATGGGTCTAATATGCAAGGTGACAGTTATAGGGCCCTGACAATAGTTTCACTGCTGTTAATCAGGTCTCATAAGGGTGATCTACAAAGCAGCTGGGCTTGTAGGCTTACATGATAAGGGGGTTTAAGTGGATAACTAAAGGCGGAGAGGGACTAGATAGGACATTTATAGTGTATGTTATATGCATCCCTGAACAGTAGAATTTTTAAGGAGCGCTTGAAAGTTTAAAAACTCTGGAAGAGTCGTGTAGAGCGAGGCAGAGTCTTACAAAATAAGGGCCAGTCTGGAGAAGTCTTGTAGATGGGAATGTGAGGAGGTAACAAGAGAGCAGGAGAGAAGGTCATGAGCAAAGCAAAGGGGAGGGCGAGTATATGGAGACTAGGTGGAGATATAGAGTGGAGCAGTGTAATTGAGAGCTTTAAAAGTCAGGATTTTAGTTGTTTTTTTGGAGGTTAGAGGAAGCAAGTGAAAGGACTGGCAGAGAGGTGCAGCAGATGAGGAGCAACGTGTAAGGAAGATTAGCCTGGCAGAGGCATTTATTATGGATTGTAAGGGAAATTGATGGCAGCTAGGGAGGCCAGACAGGATGGAGTTGCAATAGTCAAGGTGGGAAATGATGAGAGAGTAGATTAAAGTATTAGTTGTGTCTTGTGTGAGGAAGTGATGAAGTTTGGAGATGTTTTTAAGGTGGGGGTGGCAGGAATTGGCCAAAGACTGGATGTGGGGAGCAAGAGATCTGAGTCAAGTGTAACCCCCAAGACATCGGGCACGTGGGGTTGGGGTAATGATGTTATTATCAACAGTTAGACAAAGGTAGGGAGTTTGGAAGAAGGGGAACAAATAAGGAGCTCAGTTTTGGAGAGATTTAGCTTAAGGTAGTGAGAGGACAGCCAGGATAAAATATTGGAAATACAGTTAGTGACACGAGTTAGTAAGGAAGGGGATAGGTCTGGTGCACAGATGTAGATTTGGGTATCATCAGCATACAAATGGTATTGAAACCCATGGGAGTGTATTAAGGAATCTAAGGATGATGTATAAATTGAGAAGAGAAGGGGACCAATTACAGAGCCTTGTGGTACCCCAACAGAAAGTGGTAAATGGTCAGAGGATGTGCCAGAGAAGGTAACACTAAATGTCTGGTTAGACAGGTAAGAAGAAAGCCACGAGAGAGCTGTGTCACAGATGCCGAAGGATTGGTGGGTTTGGAGCAAGAGACAGTGGTCAACAGTGTCAAAGGCTGCAGACAGGTCAAGATGGATTAAAAAACATAAATGGCCTTTTGATTTTGCTTTAATTAGGTTATTAGTAACCTTAATGATTGCATTTGCTGTGTAGTGTTGTGGGTGAAATCCAGATTGCAATGGATAAAGGAGGTAGTTTAATGTGGGGGAAGGTGTATATACAAGTATTTCCAGAAGTTTTGAGGTAAGTGAGGTGTAGGGAAATAGGGCAGTAGTTTGATGGGAATGATGGATCATGAGAAGATTATTTGAGGATAGATGTATTTAGTGCGTTTTTTAGGGATGAGGGAAATATACAAGTGCTGAGGGAGAGATTAAAAATATGTGTGATGATAGGAGTAAGAGTAGGTGAGAGGGAGGGCACTAATTGTGATGGGATGGGATTAAGGGGACAGGTAGTGAGGTAAGATGACGATATAACGGCAGAAACTTCTTCCTCAGTAGCGGGAGCAAAAGAGCTAAGTCTGTGGCTTTGCGGGTTTTGGACATTGGTGAACAGTTGAGGGGGTTGGAAACTAGTTGTGTGTTGAGAGATGATTTAGTTTCTGATGGAATCTATTTTGTTGGTTAAGTTGTTGGCAATATCTTGAGCTGAGAGAAAGGTGGAAATAGGAGGTTGGGGTGGGCGGAGAAGGGTGTTAAAAGTGGAGAACAGAAATTTTGGGTTTGAAGAAAGAGTAGAGAAGTAGTCCTGCTTAGAGAGCAGTTAAGGGCAGAATAGTAGGAGTTTAAGATGCACTTGTAATTAAGGAAGTCAGCTGAACAATGGTATTTTCTACAATGTCGCTCATCAGTGCTGCAAAATCTACATAGATAGCGTGTCAGAGAAGTATGCCAGGGCTGAACTATCTTATGTTCGAGGGGGAATTTTATTTACAAAAACAAGGGACGGGAATGGGGGTGCAGTTTGCGCCCTCATATGCCAATTTGTTTATGGGGTGGTTAGAAAGGACTCTAATCACTAATGACAGTAACCCATTCGGGAAGTCTATATACCTTGATAAAAGGTTCATGGACAACCTGATATTTATATGGGATGGAGATAAAGAAGGAACAGATAGCTCAGCATGCTAAGCCTCTGTGGCTGAGCTCTGTAGCAACCCAAGGGTTGCAGGTTCGATCCCCAGCGAGGTCCACTCAGCCTTTCATCCTTCTGAGGTCAAATGAGCAGTGCCTTGAGACCCTTATAGGTGATTAGCCGCGCTTTACAAGTACCCAATACCTACATACATACATACATACGTTCATAACCTAACTTAACAACAATAAAATGGGTATGAAGTTTACTTCAGATTGGAACAAAGAAAGAAAAAACTATCTAGATCTAGTTCTAATTGCGGATTTAAAAACATGGAAGGTAATAACAGATCTATATAGAAAGCCCATAGCAGGTAATACATTGCTACATGCTAAAAGTAATCATCCTAAGCATGTAGTTAAGAGCATTATTAAAGGTCGAATGATACGAGCCAAAAGAAACCGTTCGCAAAAAAAAGACTATGATAGAGTCAAGCAAGAACTAACAGAGAGAATGGTCCTAAGAGGATATAGTCGTAATCAAATTACCAGTATAATCAAGAAAGTAGATCATCTAGAAAGGAAAAAACTCTTGCAAAACAAACAGAAGGAAAAAAAGAAGATTCTAGACCAATGTTTATTACACAATATTCAAACCAGTATACTAGCATCTGTGGAATAATAAACAAACACTTGTCTATGGTATACGGAGATAAAGTTCTTAAGCCTATAGTAGAACTTGGCTGTAAGTTTGTACATAAAGTTTGTACATAAAGTTTGTACATAAAGTTTGTACATAAAGTTTGTACATAAAGTTTGTACATAAAGTTTGTATATAAAGTTTGTACATAAAGTTTGTACATAAAGTTTGTACATAAAGTTTGTACATAAAGTTTGTATATAAAGTTTGTACATAAAGTTTGTACATAAAGTTTGTACATAAAGTTTGTACATAAAGTTTGTACATAAAGTTTGTATATAAAGTTTGTACATAAAGTTTGTACATAAAGTTTGTACATAAAGTTTGTATATAAAGTTTGTACATAAAGTTTGTACATAAAGTTTGTACATAAAGTTTGTACATAAAGTTTGCATATAAAGTTTGCACATAAAGTTTGTACATAAAGTTTGTACATAAAGTTTGTACATAAAGATTGTACATAAAGTTTGTACATAAAGTTTGTACATAAAGTTTGTACATAAAGTTTGTATAAAAAGTTTGTACATAAAGTTTGTACATAAAGTTTGTATATAAAGTTTGTATATAAAGTTTGTACATAAAGTTTGTACATAAAGTTTGTACATAAAGTTTGTATATAAAGTTTGTACATAAAGTTTGTACATAAAGTTTGTATATAAAGTTTGTACATAAAGTTTGTACATAAAGTTTGTATATAAAGATTGTACATAAAGTTTGTACATAAAGTTTGTACATAAAGATTGTACATAAAGTTTGTATATAAAGTTTGTACATAAAGTTTGTACATAAAGTTTGTATATAAAGATTGTACATAAAGTTTGTATATAAAGTTTGTACATAAAGTTTGTACATAAAGTTTGTATATAAAGATTGTACATAAAGTTTGTACATAAAGTTTGTATATAAAGTTTGTATATAAAGTTTGTACATAAAGTTTGTACATAAAGTTTGTACATAAAGTTTGTATATAAAGATTGTACATAAAGTTTGTATATAAAGTTTGTACATAAAGTTTCTACATAAAGTTTGTACATAAAGTTTGTATATAAAGTTTGTATATAAAGTTTGTACATAAAGTTTGTACATAAAGTTTGTACATAAAGTTTGTATATAAAGTTTGTATATAAAGATTGTATATAAAGTTTGTATATAAAGTTTGTATATAAAGTTGGTACATAAAGTTTGTACATAAAGTTTGTATATAAAGTTTGTATATAAAGATTGCATATAAAAAGAGCAAGTCCATTGCATATATTCTATCCCTCAGTGAGCTAAAAATGAAAGACAAATATGCAGGGAGTGCATGGTTGCAATCTAATGGCACCTATAAATGTGGTAACCAAAGGTGTAAAGCGTGTGGGTTCATAAAAGTTAAAAAAAAAAGTCACTCTTAGACCAGAGGGAAAGAGTATGATGTAAAAGGCTGTATAAAATGCTCTACAGATCATGTGATATATCTAATAGAATGTAAAGAGCATAAAAAGCAATATATTGGCATGACGACCAGGGATGTAAGAACACAAATACGTGAACATATAACTTATATAGAAAATAACAAACCATGCTCAGCCCTTGCTACACAATTTATTAAACAACACAATCAAGATTTTGGGATATTTTAGCTGGAGTACAATAGAACATGTCCGTAGACCACACAGAGGGGGGGATAGATTAAACCTCCTTAGAAAACAAGAAGCATATTGGATTTTTATGTTTAAAACATTAGTACCTTTGGGATTTAACTCAGAACACAATATCATAAATTGATGGTTCTATTGTGAAATGTACCCGTATACCCCTATAACAGTATAATAGAATTGCCCTATACAAATGACTGGAATATGTATTTGATTGCATATGATATTGCATTTAAATATGTATTGTTAACATAGCTTGGAGAGAACAAAACAGATTGTAAGACAAGAATTTGCGCTGTTTAAATAAGCAGATGTTAACTTTGGTGGCAATATGGGATACACAGCAAACACCCATTTAAAAATCTTGTTTATTGATCTGTATATATTTATCCCTATAGTTGCTAAGTTTATATCACTCTGTTTCCATTTTCTTTTGGTAGAATTATATTAGTTTTAAAAGCCTTACACCTAGATTTAGAGTTCTGCGTTAGCCGTCAAAACCAGCGTTAGGGAGTCCTAATGCTGGTTTTTACCACCCGCTGGTATTTAGAGTCAGTCAGGAAAGGGTCTAACGCTCACTTTCCAGCCACGACTTTTCCATACCGCAGATCCCCCTACGCCAATTGCGTATCAATGGGATATTTCTAATGCCAGTATTTAGAGTCTTGGCTGAAGTGAGCGTTAGAACTCTACCAACAAGACTCCAGCTGCAGAGAAAAGCCAGGAGTTAAGAGCTTTCTGGGCTAACGCCGGTTCATAAAGCTCTTAACTACTGTGCTCTAAAGTACACTAACATCCATAAACTACCTATGTACCCCTAAACCGAGGCCCCCCCACATCGCCGCCACTCTATTAAATTTTTTTAACCCCTAATCTGCCGACCACACACCGCCGCCACCTACATTATCCCTATGCACCCCTAATCTGCTGCCCCTAACATCGCCGACCCCTAGATAATATTTATTAACTCCTAATCTGCCCCCCCCCAACGTCGCCACTACCTACCTACAATTATTAACCCCTAATCTGCCAACCGGACCTCACCGCTACTATAATAAATGTATTAACCCCTAAAGCTAAGTCTAACCCTAACACCCCCCTAAGTTAAATATAATTTTATTCTAACGAAATAAAATATTTCTTATTAAATAAATTATTCCTATTTAAAGCTAAATTCTTACCTGTAAAATAAACCCTAATATAGCTACAATATAAATAATAATTATATTGTAGCTATTTTAGGATTTATATTTATTTTACAGGCAACTTTGTATTTATTTTAACCAGGAACAATAGCTTTTAAATAGTTAATAACTATTTAATAGCTACCTAGTTAAAATAATTGCAAAATGACCTGTAAAATAAATCCTAACCTAAGTTACAATTAAACCTAACACTACACTATCAATAAATAATTAAAAAAACTATCTACAATTATCTACAATTTAAATCAACTAAACTAATTTACAAAAAAACCCAACTAAATTACAAAAACAAACAAACACTAAATTACAAAAAAATAAAAAAAAGATTACAAGAATTTTAAACTAATTACACCTACTCTCCTCCTATCCGGCAAGAAGAGATCCAGAAGAGGGTCCAAAGTCTTCCTCCTATCCGGCAAGTAGAGGACATCCGGACCGGCAAACATCTTCATCCAAGCGGCATCTTCTATCTTCTTCCATCCGGCGCGAAGCGGGACCATCTTCAAGCAGCCGACGCGGAGTCCGTCGGTGAAGAAGGATGGCTCTGCGTCGGCTGCTTGAAGATGGTCCCGCTCCGCACCGGATGGAAGAAGATAGAAGATGCCGCTTGGATGAAGATGTTTGCCGGTCCGGATTTCCTCTTCTTGCCGGATAGGAGGAAGACTTTGGACCCTCTTCTGGACCTCTTCTTGCCTGATAGGAGGAAGACTTCGGAGCATCTTCTGGACGGATCGGTGACACCCGGCGTGGTGAAGATAAGGTAGGAAGATCTTCAGGGGCTTAGTGTTAGGTTTTTTAAGGGGTGTTTGGGTTAGATTAGGGGTATGTGGGTGGTGGGTTGTAATGTTGGGGGGGGGTATTGTATGTTTATTTAAATGCAAAAGAGCTGTTTTCTTTGGGGCATGCCCCGCAAAAGGCCCTTTTAAGGGCTGGTAAGGAAAAGGAGCTGTTTAATTTTATTTTTATTTTAGAATAGGGTAGAGCATTTTTTTTATTTTGGGGGGCTTTGTTATTTTTTTAGGGGGCTTAGAGTAGGTGTAATTAGTTTAAAATTCTTGTAATCTTTTTTTATTTTTTGTAATTTAGTGTTTTTTTTTTTTGTAATTTAGTGTTTGTTTTTTTTGTAATTTAGTTTAGTTGATTTAATTGTAGATAATTGTAGATAGTTTTTTAAATTAATTTATTGATGTAGTGTAGTGTTAGGTTTAATTGTAACTTAGGTTAGGATTTATTTTACAGGTAATTTTGTAATTATTTTAACTAGGTAGCTATTAAATAGTTATTAACTATTTAATAGCTATTGTACCTGGTTAAAATAAATACAAAGTTGCCTGTAAAATAAATATAAATCCTAAAATAGCTACAATATAATTATTCGTTATATTGTAGCTACATTAGGGATTATTTTACAGGTAAGTATTTAGCTTTAAATAGGAATAATTTATTTAATCAGAATTATTTTATTTCGTTAGAATAAAATTATATTTAACTTAGGGGGGTGTTAGGGTTAGGGTTTGACTTAGCTTTAGGGGTTAATACATTTATTAGAGTAGCAGTGAGGTCTGGTCGGCATATTAGGGGTTAATACTTGAAGTTAGGTCTCGGCGATGTTAGGGAGGGCAGATTAGGGGTTAATACTATTTATTATAGGGTTTTTGAGGAGGGAGTGAGGAGGATTAGGGGTTAATACATTTATTATAGTAGCGGTGAGGTCCGGTCAGCAGATTAGGGGTTAATAATTGTAGGTAGGTGGCGGCGACGTTGGGGGCAGCAGATTAGGGGTTAATAAATATAATAAAGGGGTCGGTGGTGTTAGGGGCAGCAGATTAGGGGTACATAGGGATAACGTAGGTTGCGGCGGTGTACGGAGCGGCAGATTAGGGGTTAAAAAAATATGCAGGGGTCAGCGATAGCGGGGGCGGCAGATTAGGGGTTAATAAGTGTTAGGCTAGGGGTGTTTAGACTCGGGGTACATGTTCGAGTGTTAGGTGCAGATTTAGGAAGTGTTTCCCCATAGGAAACAATGGGGCTGCGTTAGGAGCTGAACGCTGCTTTTTTGCAGGTGTTAGGTTTTTTTTTCAGCTCAAACTGCCCCATTGTTTCCTATGGGGGAATCATGCACAAGCACGTTTTTGAAGCTGGCCGCGTCCGTAAGCACCGCTGGTATTTAGAGTTGCAGTGGCGGTAAATAAGCCTGTACGCTCCCTTTTTGGAGCCTAACGCAGCCCTTCTGAGAACTCTAAATACCAGCGGTATTTAAAAGGTACGGGGGGGAAAAAGCATGCGTAGCTAACGCACCCCTTTGGCCGCAGAACTCTAAATCTAGCCGTTAGGATTTAATTCTGAACACGATATCTAAAATGTATAATCTAATTGCCTTACCAAAATGATTGAAATATGCTGTTAATTGCATATGATATTGCATCTAAATATGTATAGGTAACATTGCTTGGAGAGAAGAAAATAGATCATAGGACAAGAATTTGCGTTGTCTAAATAAGCAGATGTTAACTTTGGTGGCAATATGGGATACACAGCAAACACCCATTTAGAAACCTTGTTTAGTGATCTGTATATATCTATCCCTATAGTTGTTAAGTGTATCACTCACTGTTTCTATTGGCTTTTGGTAGAATTATATTAGTTGTAAAACGAGTATGCATGCCAGAAATTTTCTTCACTATGTATAACTCATGTCAGAAGGGAGGAGTTTTGAGTAAAGGCTAGTGGGAGTGTACTATCACCTGGGCATTTAAGCCACAGGTGTAAGGCTGTCTGTTATAGTCTATGATTAAGGCTTACTTGTCCTGCCGAAACGCGTAAGACCGATTATATCTACACTTCCATGAATGTGTTGTTCTTATTGTTATTTCTTTTGAAGGATTAAAGGAGTTTTACCTATGAAAGAAGTCTGGATCTACTTTATTGTTCTTTCTGAGGATGAGTGTGTGACTTTTTGGCTATGGTAGGAGGTGCTAAATTGTTGAGGACCACTGTAGGAGTGGAATTATAGTGACAGATTGGTCAGGAAGGGAAACATAGGAGATAGAAGAGAGCAGAGGTTTTGAGAAACTTTGAAAGATGTTGCTGATCAACAATTTGGTGTGATGGTTAGAAGGAGGGAGGGCAGCTGAAAGTGCTGTGATATTACAAGTGACGAGATGATAGTCAGAAAGAGGAAAGGGGGAATTTGTGAAGTTCAAGAGTGCATTGAAACTCAAATCAATAAAGCATCCATCTTTGTGAGTGGGATAGTCAGACCATAGTGACAGACCGTAAGAGGAAGTGAGCTGGAGAAGTTTTTTTGCAGCAGGGGCAGCGGGATTGTTGATAGGGATAATGAAATCCCTGAAAAATAAGGGTATGGATATCTGAGGAGAGGGAATAAGGTAGCCAGGATGCACAATGATCAAAAAATTGAGTTGAGGAGCCTGGGGGGCAATATATAATTGGAACACGTAGAGAGAGAGGAGAGAATAAGCAAATCATGTTGGTTTCAAAGGAAGAAAATGTGAGCGAAGAGATGGGTTGCATTTGTTGAAAGGTGCAACGAGAGGAAAATAAAATACCTACACAACCTCCCTGCCTGTTTCCAGGCCTTAGGTGGGGCTGAAGTGTAGACCCCCATGTCACAGTGCAGCAAGGGAAACTGTGTCTGAAGGAGAGAGCCAGGTTTCTGTGAGAGCCAGAAAGTTGAGGTAGTGGGAGATGAAGAGGTCAGGGATAGAAGTGAGCTTGTTGCACACAGAGTTCCAGAGTGCACAAGTAAATGGGGTGTTTGATTTAGTTACAAGAGGAACTTGGATAAGCTTTCCAAAAGTTTGGGTGTTTAGGTCAAACTCAAGGCATACCTGGGTGGGTGAGTTTAGGAAGTTGTGGGAGACCAGGATTGGGGGATATATCACCAGCAGTTAGTATGTGAAAGAGGGAAATAAGATGAGATACAGATGTGCTGTATTAAGAGTGTCTTTGGAATATGGAACAGGGGAGAGAGAGAGTGAGGATAAAAGGAATGGGCTTATGAATGTAGTAGGTGGTGAGGGAAAAGGATTACATGAAAAGTATAGTTTGTTAAATAGACAAGAGGTAGCGAAAATGAACATAATGATATGGAACATTTTGCAAAAAGGGAAACAGTAAAATACATAAAACACAATATTTAGAGTACTTGCCTAGAGTCTTGTCCCTTGTCCAGTCTTTGTATAATTCTTAACTTAATTGCCTCACTTATATAATGTTCATTTCAGAAATGTGAACATATGCTATTGTGACAATGCACCCCCTGGGCAATGCACACCTCAATCTAGTGTTAAATATATAGGCAGGGCAGTCACATGGGTCCACTTATTTAGTTAATTGCCAATTGGAAAGTTAGATGATGGTCAGGTCAGGGTGAGATAAGTTAAAATAAACAGACAGTAACATTTGGAGGAGGTTGAAACTATGGCATACGGTATCTATACATTTAAGAATAACAGCAAGTATTGATAAGAATTGAACATCACATGGCAAATGACAAAACATTGAAGATAACAATACAATAAATACAGGACTTATTTAACAGCCTATATGGTCAATTCCTATACACATCAAAAGAGAGCAGTGAATACCAAGAGAACAAAGCAAAATTGGTGATAAAAGTAAATTGGAAAATTGTTTAAAATTACATGCTCTATCTGAATCATGAAAGTTTATTTTGGCCTAGACTGTTAGAATGCGAGCTCAATCTGATTGGCTGATTGGATCAGCCAATCGGATTGAACTTGATTCTGATTGGCTGATTCCATCAGCCAATCAGAATTTTCCTACCTTAATTCCGATTGGCTGATAGAATCCTATCAGCCAATCGGAATTCGAGGGACGCCATCTTGGATGACGTCCCTTAAAGGAACCGTCATTCTTCAGTTGGACGTCGGAGGAAGAAGATTGGTCCGCGCTGGAGGCCTTCACGATGGAGCCGTTCCTCATCGGATGAAGATAGAAGATGCCGCTTGGATCAAGATGGTTGCCGGTCTGGATCGCCTCTTCTTCCCGGATAGGATGAAGACTTTGGAGCCTCTTCTGGACCTCTTTAGCTGCAGGATTATGGATTGCCAGCCCCCGCTTGGGTTGGATGAAGATTTTGGAGCCAGGACCGATTGGTGATACCCGGTGAGGTGAAGATAAGGTAGGAAGATCTTCAGGGGCTTAGTGTTAGGTTTATTTAAGGGGGGTTTGGGTTAGATTAGGGGTATGTGGGTGGTGGGTTGTAATGTTGGGGGGGGTATTGTATGTTTTATGTTACAGGCAAAAGAGCTGAATTCTTTGGGGCATGCCCCACAAAAGGTCCTTTTAAGGGCTGGTAAGGTAAAAGAGCTTTGAACTTTTGTAATTTAGAATAGGGTAGGGCATTTTTTTATTTTGGGGGTCTTTGTTATTTTATTACGGGGCTTAGAGTAGGTGTAATTAGTTTAAAATTGTTGTAATATTTTTCTAATGTTTGTAAATATTTTTTTATTTTTTGTAACTTAGTTCTTTTTTATTTTTTGTACTTTAGTTAGTTTATTTAATTGTAGTTATTTGTAGGTATTGTATTTAATTAATTTATTGATAGTTTAGTGTTAGGTTTAATTGTAGGTAATTGTAGGTATTTTATTTAATTAATTTATTGATATTGTAGTGTTAGGTTTAATTGTAACTTAGGTTAGGATTTATTTTACAGGTAAATTTGTAGTTATTTTAACTAGGTAACTATTAAATAGTTCTTAACTATTTAATAGCTATTGTACCTGGTTAAAATAAATACAAAGTTGCCTGTAAAATAAATATTAATCCTAAAATAGCTATAATATAATTATAATTTATATTGTAGCTATATTAGGGTTTATTTTACAGGTAAGTATTTAGCTTTAAATAGGAATAATTTATTTAATAAGAGTTAATTTATTTCGTTAGATAAAAATTATATTTAACTTAGGGGGGTGTTAGGGTTAGGGTTAGAATTAGCTTTAGGAGTTAAAAAATTTATTATAGTAGCGGTGAGCTCCGCTCAGCAGATTAGGGGTTAATTATTGTAGGTAGCTGTTGGCGACGTTGTGGGGGGCAGATTAGTGGTTAATAAATATAATATAGGGGTCGGCGGTGTTAGGGGCAGCAGATTAGGGGTACATAGTGATAATGTATGCTGCGGCGGTATACAGAGCGGCAGATTAGGGGTTAATAATAATATGCAGGGGTCAGCGATAGCGGGGGCGGCAGATTAGGGTTAATAAATATAATATAGGGGTCGGTAGTGTTAGGGGCAGCAGATTAGGGGTACATAGGGATAACGTAGTTGGCGGCAGTGTACGGAGCGGAAGATTAGGGGTTAAAAAATTTAAATATAGTGGCGGCAATGTGGGGGGACCTCGGTTTAGGGGTACATAGGTAGTTTATGGGTGTTAGTGTACTTTAGAGCACAGTAGTCAAGAACTTTATGAACCGGCGTTAGCCCAGAAAGCTCTTAACTACTGACTTTTTTCTGCGGCTGGAGTTTCTAACGCTCACTTCAGCCACGACTCTAAATACCGGAGTTAGAAAGATACCATTGAAAAGATAGGATACGCAATTGACGTAAGGGGATCTGCGGTATGGAAAAGTTGCGGCTGCAAAGTGAGCGTTAGACCCTTTCCTGACTGACTCCAAATACCGGCGGTAGCCTAAAACCAGCGTTAGGAGCCTCTAACACTGGTTTTGACGGCTAACGCCAAACTCTAAATCTAGGCCAAAATAAATTAAATATTATTAACTAAAGTATTCCTATTTAAAACTAAATACTTACCTGTAAAATAAACCCTAATATAGCTACAATATAACGAATAATTATATTGTAGCTATTTTAGGATTTATATTTATTTTACAGGCAACTTTGTATTTATTTTAACTAGGTACAATAGCTATTAAATAGTTATTAACTATTTAATAGCTACCTAGTTAAAATAATTACAAAATTATCTGTAAAATAAATCCTAACCTAAGTTACAATTAAACCTAACACTACACTATCAATAAATAAATTAAATCAATTAACTACAAGTACCTACAATTAAACAAACTAAACTAAATTACAAAAAATAAAAAAAGATTACAAGATTTTTAAGCTAATTACACCTACTCTAAGCCCCCTAATAAAATAACAAAGCCCCCAAAAATAAAAAAATTCCCTACTCTAATCTAAATTAAAATAGTTAACAGCTCTATTACCTTACCAGCGCTTAAAAGGGCTTTTTGCGGGGCATGCCCCAAAGAAATCAGCTCTTTTGCCTGTAAAAAAAACACAATACCACCTATCCCTACTCTAACCCAAACCCCCCTTAAATAAACCTAACACTACCCCCCTGAAGATCTCCCTACCTTGAGTCGTCTTCACTCAGCCGGCAGCGATGGACCAAAAGAAGACATCCGGAGTTGCAGAAGTTTTCATCCTATCCGGGCAGAAGAGGACATCCGGACCGGCAAACATCTTCATCCAAGCGGCATCTTCTATCTTCATCCATTCGACGAGGAGCGGCTCCATCTTCAAGACCTCCGGCACGGAACATCCTCTTCTCCCGACGACTAGACGACAAATGAAGGTTCCTTTAAGTGACGTCATCCAAGATGGCGTCCCTCGAATTCCGATTGGCTGATAGGATTCTATCAGCCAATCGAAATTAAGGTAGGAAAAATCTGATTGGCTGATTGAATCAGCCAATAAGATTCAAGTTCAATTGGATTGGCTGATCCAATCAGATTGAGCTTGCATTCTATTGGCTGATCGGAATGTCTTCTTTTGGTCCATCGCTGCTCGGCTGAGTGAAGACGACTCAAGGTAGGGAGATCTTCAGGGGGGTAGTGTTAGGTTTATTTAAGGGGGTTTGGGTTAGAGTAGGGGTATGTGGGTGGTGGGTTGTAATGTTGGGGGGTGGTATTGTGTTTTTTTTACAGGCAAAAGAGCTGATTTCTTTGGGGCATGCCCCGCAAAAAGCCCTTTTAAGGGCTGGTAAGGTAATAGAGCTGTTAACTTTTTTAATTTAGATTAGGGTAGGGAATTTTTTTATTTTGGGAGGCTTTGTTATTTTATTAGGGGGCTTAGAGTAGGTGTAATTAACTTAAAATTCTTGTAATCTTTTTTATTTTTTTTATTTTTTATTTTTTTTGTAATTTAGTTTAGTTTATTTAATTGTAGGTACTTGTAGTTAATTGATTTAATTTATTTATTGATAGTGTAGTGTTAGGTTTAATTGTAACTTAGGTTAGGATTTATTTTACAGGTAATTTTGTAATTATTTTAACTAGGTAGCTATTAAATAGTTAATAACTATTTAATAGCTATTGTACCTAGTTAAAATAAATACAAAGTTGCCTGTAAAATAAATATAAATCCTAAAATAGCTACAATATAATTATTCGTTATATTGTAGCTATATTAGGATTTATTTTACAGGTAAGTATTTAGTTTTAAATAGGAATACTTTAGTTAATAATATTTAATTTATTTTGTTAGATAAAAATTATATTTAACTTAGGGGGGTGTTAGGGTTAGGGTTAGACTTAGCTTTAGGGGGTTAATACATTTATTAGAGTAGCAGCGAGGTCCGGTCGGCAGATTAGGCGTTAATACTTGAAGTTAGGTGTCGCCGATGTTAGGGAGGGCAGATTAGGGTTAATACAATGTATTATAGGGTTTGCGAGGCGGGAGTGTGGCAGTTTAGGGGTTAATACATTTATTATAGTGGCGGCGAGGTCCGGTCGGCAGATTAGGGGTTAATAAGTGTAGGTAAGGTAGCGGCGATGTTGGGGGGGGCAGATTAGGGGTTAATAAATATTATGTAGGTGTCGGCGATGTTAGGGGCAGCAGATTAGGGGTACATAGGGATAATGTAGGTGGCGGCGGTGTGTGGTCGGCAGATTAGGGGTTAAAAAAAATTCTTATAGTAGCGGTGATGTGGGGGGGCCTTGGTTTAGGGGTACATAGGTAGTTTATGGGTGTTAGTGTACTTTAGCGCACAGTAGTTAGGAGCTTTATGAACCGGCGTTAGCCCAGGAAGCTTTTAACTCCTGACTTTTTTCTGCGGCTGTAGTTTTGTCGGTAGAGGGTCTAATGCTCACTTCAGCCAAGACTCTAAATACCAGCGTTAGGAAGATCCCATTGAAAAGATAGTATACGCAATTGACGTAAGGGGATCTGCGGTATGGAAAAGTCGCGGCTGGAAAGTGAGCGTTAGACCCTTTCCTGGCTGATTCTAAATACCAGCGGGCGGTAAAAAGCAGCGTTAGGAGCCTCTAACTCTGGTTTTGACGGCTACCGCAGAACTCTAAATCTAGGCGTTAGTTATTTATTAGAGGAATATTTGAGCACCTCCTTTGAAATCAAGCCTCCAGGCTGGCACTTTATGTTGCAATTAAATATTTAGATATGTAATATTTTCCCCAGATGACAACTCCTACAAATTTGTAAAAACCTGCAGGGCACAAAAAAAGACAGATTGACTTTGCAATTTTATTGATGGTACAGCCCCCAAAAATCCAATCAATGGGCCTTTGCTAACCTCCTACTTATAGGGAAATGGTTAAATTCATCTGACATGAGGTTGAGGAGGATATTATTAGTAGTAGTACAGAGGGGAGAGGGCCCAGGTCGGGAGTCCAGGATACGTGTCACATAGTGAGTGTGACAGTAGTGAGTCAGTGACTGTGTTGTTGTCGTTGGACCTCCTGAGGGCAGGCTGAGACAGCTATTTAGGTATGCTGCCCACCCATGGCCCATAATGTTTTTGCCCCTTATATCACATCACTCTAATGGTGGAGGCTCCCTGGCTCTCTCTGTTCTCCTTTTTATATGAACTTTTTAACCACTCTTCTAATTCTTACGTTTCCTCACTTTGGTAGGGCCCTGCCTTGAATACAGCTAATTTTGTTCTGTACTGTACTCTAAGCTCCTGTCGTACCTGTTTAGGCCCCTACTCACCAGTCTCAGTGATCATCTCAGCATTGGGCAGTGCACTACCCAATCCATTAAACTCTCTGTGGGTTAATACTAACTCAGTAGGTCTGTTGTTGCTGTTTGTGGGGAACCAGTCCGTCAATATTATGTCTCTTTGTATTAGTGAATGTATGTGTGGCGTATTCTTTTTTTCTTGCATATCTTCAGTATTTTATGTATGTTTTTATTTCTTGCAGAGCAGTTCTTCTCCTGCTTTTGCTGCACTGCAGATATCTGCAGAAGTGTCTGCCCCTCCCTGCAGTGCTACACAGACCTACTGAGGCCTCGCTTCCATTGAGTCGTAATTCAGTTTGCATGCACTCGTAAACCGTTAAATATGCTGTCAAAAGCAATATCGTTTATCGACTGTTTCCAATGGTGCGTTATACCTCAATATCGGCAGCTAGACTCCGGCTGCCGAAAAAATCTTTGCGTCCCATAGAAAGTAATAGAAGCCGTTAATCGATAAATTATACCAGGTTTCCAATGAAAGCGCTAACCGTTAATACACTGTCGGAGGCTGTCGATACATTGAGAAATATTACACCCAGCTCAAATAGGTGTAAAAGAGGATAATTGTGCTTTTTGAGACCTATTTTCTATTGAAATTATAAAACTTGCAAATAATGCAAGTGTTTTAATGTAAAAATAAATTGTTATAAGTAATATTTATTGTTGTCTCATGTATAGAAATAGTTGAACTTATATTCTAATAGAAATATCAGTATATATTTAAATATAATAATATATGCAAGAACATATCTACAGAATGCAAACTAGACCTATGCCTAGGGCAGCAATACATATTACTTATATTTATGAAGTGGTAAATATAATTATATTAAAAAATAGTATTTGATTATTAAAAATATGGATAAGAGGTGATCACCGGTAAGGAGCATGGACGTTAAACATAAATTCTATAGCGTAAGGTCGGGTTACCTTAGCAACTAATTGATTTTCAAGAAATCCGACATCAGATGGAAGCGTTAACACAACGTTAACTTACAGCTACACAAAAAGAGTGACTGCACGCTATCCGCAAAATATTTCCATGGAAACCTGGTACTAAAATGGAGCCGTAAATTACTTTTATCTGTCGGCCGCTTCAGTAGCTTACGGCTCCATTTTTAACGACTCAATGGAAGCGAGGCCTGAGTGTTAATCCGCAGAGAGTTTCATTCTTCGGTGGTGCAATCTAATGATCCTTTACTTTGTATGTACAGTAAAGCTGACTATAGCTAGTTAAAGGGATAGAAACGTCACAATTAAACTTTCAGGATTTTAAGACACAAATTCAATTCTATTTTTAAATGTACTTGTTCTCTTGGTATCCCTTGTGGAAAAAGAATACACACATTTTACACTAGTGGGAGCTAGCTGCTGATTGGTGCCTGCACACATTTGTCTCTTGTGATTGGCTAACTATATGGGGCCCATTTATCAAACTCCGAACGGAGCTTGTGGGCCCGTGTTCCTGGCGAGTCTTCAGACTCGCCAGAAACAGCAGTTATGAAGCAGCGGTCTAAAGACCACTGTTCCATAACCCTGTCCGTCTGCTCTGAGCAGGCGGACAGGAATCGCCGGAAATCAACCCCATCGAGTACGATCGGGTTGATTGACACCCCCCTGCTGGCGGCCGATTGGCCGCGAGTCTGCAGGGGGCGGTGTTGCACCAGCAGTTCTTGTGAGCTGCTGGTGGAATGTTAAATACAGCGAGCGTATTGCTCTCCGCATTTAGCGAGGTCTTGTGGACCTGATACGCACTGTCGGATCAGGTCCGCAAGACCTTTGATAAATGGGCCCCTATGGGTTTAGCTATCTCCAGTAGTGCAATGCTGTTCCTTCAGCAAAGGATAACAAGATAATGATGATTTTCAATCTGAATCATGAAAGAATATTTGGGGGTTTCCTGTCCCTTTAAGCACATAAATAATGACCAGCTTGGGAGCCAGAGTATTGCAGATCCTGAACAGGATGTGGTGGATGAGCCAATCCCTAGTGTTAGTCTGCTCAGGACCTGCAATGCTTCTGGCACTAGCTCTTGAGTGGACCTTGCATATGTGTTTAACCCCCTGTAATACAAAAATGTAATGCTCTAATTATTTAGCACGTGTACTCTTTTGGAATAGAATGTTAGTTTTGTAGTTAGACTCAGCTTTTTGAAGTACATTAGAGTAGGGTCTGGCTCTGCGGGATGGAAGCTATACTGTGAGGTTGAAATGTGACAGGGAATCAGGGATATAGGATTGTGTGTGTGGTAGGATCTGATTTTGCCAGAATTAAATTATGTGAACTAGCCACATGATTCCATGACAGGCTGTATGGTGTGAAATATTATAAAAGTAAAATGCTGGATCTTTTATACACAAAGAGGTGGTGACATTGGCTGGAGAGATGTATATGATGAGCATGTGATGTTTTTGTGTAATGCTATATAATGCAGTTCAAAGGAATATATATGAATATATAATGTGTTGTTTAGGTCTGTGATGTGATGTAACACCCTATGTTTTAGAAAATCTGAAGTGTGAGCATTGTACAGTAGAATATAAGGTGTTAATAATATTGCATTAAGGTAAATATTTTTTTAAGAACATATTTTAAAGGTTCATCTTTATATGTATTTTTCAATACAAGGAAGTGATCAGTTTTTGACTTGGGGGCTATAGCAGGGGTCATATATGTGTTTCTCGGGTGTATCAAAACCAGCGCCTCACCGCACGTCACTGGTACTAAGTTTGTTTTTTTTCCTAACATCAACCAAGAAATTGTGGCTTCTTCCTTGTGTCCCAATACTTCTTCTTTGAAGGAACGTTTGCTTCATAATTTGGATGTGGTTCGCGCCTTGAAGTTCTATCTTCAGGCTCCTAAGGTTTTTAGACTAACCTCTTCCTTGTTTATTGTTTATTCTGGGAAGTGTAAGGGTCAGATGATCTCTTCGACTTCCTTATCTTTTTGGTTAAGGAGTGTTATCCACTTAGCTTATGAGACAGCGGGACATAAACCTCCTCAGAGGATTATGGCTCATTCTACTAGAGCAGTGGCTTCCTCTTGGGCCTTTATGAATGAGACCTCTATGGATCAGATTTGTAAGGCGGCTACCTGGTCCTCCTTACATACTTTATCTAAATTTTACAAGTTTGATGTTTTTGCTTTGGCTGAAGCAGTTTTTGGGAGAAAGGGTTTGCAGGCTGTGGTGCCCTCAGATTAGGGTCTGCCTCTCTTTTTTGTCCCTCCCATTATCATTCAGTGTCCTCTAGAGCTTGGATATAGTTTTCCCAACAGTAAGGAATGATGCTTTGGACTCTCCTTATATTAAGAAGGAAAACATAAATTATGCTTACAGATAATTTGACTTCCTTCTATATAAGGAGAGTCCATGGCCCCCACCCGTGTTCTCCGATGGGCGGCCCTCTAAATTATGTTTTTTCTTCTGGCACCATTTATTCCCTGATATTTCTCCTACTGTTCCTTCTTCCCTCGGCAGAATGACTGGGGTTATGAGGAAGTGGGAGGGGTATTCAAGCCTTTGGCTGGGGTGTCTTTGCCTCCCCTGGTGGCCAGGTTCAGTATTTCCCAACAGTAAGGAATGATGCTGTGGACTTTCCTTATACAGAAGGAAATTACATTATCTGGTAAGCATAATTTATGTTTTTGCAGCGCTTTGAAAAAGCAAAATGAAGAATTTATTATTTCAGAACTTCAGAATACCAAGCAAACAAGACAGTTGTAACTCACAAATGACCTCTAAAGTAGGTAATATGTTATTATTTGTATTATAAATCTGTATGCAGCAGGTAAAGCTTCCTAAACAATGATCTGCACCCCCATGTGTTAAAAAGTTAGCAATCATAATTCCATATAAAAAGAGCAATATTTTTTTTTATTTGCATGAAGAAATTGGATGTATAAGCTGTTTCATTTGAAACAGACAATAACTCAGAAGTTTCATAGGAAGTGAGACGTTGGCACTATTTATTTATCTAGGTATGCAGTATATAAAATTATTGAACAACTACAGTGCTCTCGGTCAATCCGAAATGTTAATAAACCTTAAACCAGAATATTTAAGAAAGCAAAAGTGAGGTTTTGGCTTTCTTGGGAGAATATCTATGTGTGCACAATTATTAGGGAAACTATTACGGCTAGATTACGAGTTTTGTTGGTAAAGCCATGCGGCGCTAACGAGCAGTTTTCAGTCACCGCTCACCTACAAACAACGCTGGTATTACGAGTTTTTTCCAACCCGGCGTTAGCCACAGAAAAGTGAGCGGAGAGCAAAATTTAGCTCCACATCTCACTGTAATACCAGTGCTGCTTACGGTAGCGGTGAGCTGGCTAAACGTGCTCGTGCACGATTTCCCCATAGGAATCAACGGCGAGAGCTGGCTGAAAAAACCCCTAATACCTGCAAAAAAAGCAGCGTTCAGCTCCTAACGCAGCCCCATTGATTCCTAGGGGGAAATACATTTTATGTCTACACCTAACACCCTAACATGAACCCCGAGTCTAAACACCCCTAATCTTACACTTATTAACCACTAATCTGCCGACCCCGACATCGTTGACACCTGCATTATATTATTAACCCCTAATCTGCCGCTCCGGACACCGCCGCCACCTACATTATACCTATGAACCCCTAATCTACTGCCCCTAACATCACCGACACCTACATTATATTTATTAACCCCTACTCTGCCGCCCCCAATGTCGCCGCAACCTAACTACACTTATTAACCCCTAATCTGCCACCCCCAATGTCGCTGCCATTATAATAAAGTTATTAACCCCTCAACCTATGTCTAACCCTAACACCCCTAACTTAAATATAATTAAAATAAATCTAAATAAAATTACTACAATTAAATAAATTATTCCTATTTAAAACTAAATACTTACCTATAAAAAAAAAACCTAAGCTAGGTACAATATAACTAATAGTTACATTGTATCTAGCTTAGGGTTTATTTTTATTTTACAGGCAAGTTTGTATTTATTTTAACTAGGTACAATAGATATTAAATAGTTATTAACTATTTAATAACTACCTAGTTAAAATAAATACAAAAGTACCTGTAAAATAAAACCTAACCTAAGTTACAATTACACCTAACACTAAACTATAAATAAATTAATTACCTAAATTAAATTAAAGTAATTAAAATAAAATAACATAAACTAAAGTACAAAAAAGGGCTTTTTGCGGGGCATTGCCCCAAAGTAAGCAGCTCTTTTACCTGGAAAAAAAAGTACAATACCCCCCAACATTAAAACCCACCACCCACACACCCAACCCTACTCTAAAACCCACCCAATCCCCCCTTAATAAAACCTAACACTAACCCCTTGAAGATCACCCTACCTTAAGAAGTCTTCACCCAACCCGGGCCGAAGTTCTCAACGAAGCCGGGCGAAGTGGTCCTCCAGACGGGCAGAAGAATTCATTGAAGCCGGGCAGAAGAGGTCCTTCAGACGGGCAGAAGTCTTCATCCAGATGGCATCTTCTATCTTCATCCATCCGGCGCGGAGCGGGTCCATCTTCAAGCCAACCGACGCGGAGCATCCTCTTCATCCGACGACTCCCAACAAATGAAGGTTCCTTTAAATGACGTCATCCAAGATGGCGTCCCTTGAATTCCGATTGTCTGATAGAATTCTATCAGCCAATTGGAATTAAGGTAGGAAAAATCCTATTGGCTGATCCAATCAGCCAATAGGATTGAGCTTGCATTCTATTGGCTGATTGGAACAGCCAATAGAATGTGAGCTCAATCCTATTGGCTGATTGGATCAGCCAATAGGATTGAACTTCAATCCTATTGGCTGATTGCATCAGCCAATAGGATTTTTCCTACTTTAATTTCGATTGGCTGATAGAATTATATCAGCCAATCGGAATTCAAGGGACGCCATCTTGGATGACGTCATTTAAAGGAACCTTCATTCGTCGGGAGTCGTCAGATTAAGAGGATGCTCCTCGTCGGTTGGCTTGAAGATGGACCCGCTCCGCGCCGGATGGATGCAGATAGAAGATGCCGTCTGGATGAAGACTTCTGCCTGTCTGGAGGACCTCTTCTGCCCGGCTTCGATTAAGACTTCTGCCCATCTGGAGGACCAGTTCACCCGGCTTCGTTGAGGACTTCGGCCAAGTTGGGTGAAGACTTCTCAAGGTAGGGTGATCTACAAGAGGTTAATGTTAAGTTTTATTAAGGTGGGATTGGGTGGGTTTTAGAGTAGGGTTAGGTGTGTGGGTGGTGGGTTTTAATGTTGGGGGGGTATTGTATTTTTTTTTCCAGATAAAAGAGCTGATTACTTTGGGGCAATGCCCCGCAAAAAGCCCTTTTAAGGGCTATTTGTAATTTAGTATAGGGTAGGGCTTTTTTTTTATTTTGGGGGGCTTTTTTATTTTATTAGGGGGATTAGATTAGGTGTAATTAGTTTAAAAACTTGTAATTATTTTATTATTTTCTGTAATTTAGTGGGGGTTTTTTGTACTTTAGTTTATTTTATTTAATTGTAATTAATTTAATTTAGGTAATTAATTTATTTATAGTGTAGTGTTAGGTGTAATTGTAACTTAGGTTAGGTTTTATTTTACAGGTACTTTTGTATTTATTTTAACTAGATAGTTATTAAATAGTTAATAACTATTTAATAACTATTGTACCTAGTTAAAATAAATACAAACTTGCCTGTAAAATAAAAATAAACCCTAAACTAGATACAATGTAACTATGTTATATTGTAGCTAGCTTAGGGTTTATTTTATAGGTATTTAGTTTTAAATAGGAATAATTTATTTAATTGTAGTTATTTTATTTAGAATTATTTAAATAATATTTATGTTAGAGGGGTGTTAGGGTTAGACTTAGATTTAGGGGTTAATACATTTAATATAGTGGCGGCGACGTTGTGGGTGGCAGATTAGGGGTTAAGAAATGTAGGTAGGTGTCGGTGGTGTTAGGGACGGCAGATTAGGGGTTAATAAAATATAACTAGTGTTTGCAAGGCGGGAGTGCGGCAGTTTAGGGGTTAATATATTTATTAAAGTGGTGGCGATGTCGGGTTCGGCAGATTAAGGGTTAAAATTTTTATTTAAGTGTTTGCGAATGCGATGTGGGGGGGCCTCGGTTTAGGGGTTAATAGGCAGTTTATGGGTGTTAGTGTACTTTTTAGCACTTTAGTTAAGAGTTTTATACTATGGCGCTAGCCCATAAAACTCTTAAGGGACAGTCAAGTCCAAAAAAAACTTTCATGATTTAAATAGGGCATGTAATTTTAAACAACTTTCCACTTTACTTTTATCACCAATTTTACTTTGTTCTCTTGGTATTCTTAGTTGAGAGCTAAACCAAGGAGGTTCATATGCTAATTTCTTAGACCTTGAAGGCCGCCTCTAAGCTGAATGCATTTTGACCACTAGAGGGTGTTAGTTCTTGTGTTTCATATGGATAACATTGAGCTCATGCAAGTGAATTTACCGAGGAGTGAGCACTGATTGGCTAAAATGCAAGTCTGTCAAAAGAACTGAAATTAGGGGGCAGTCTACAGCAGATGCTTAGATACAAGGTAATTACAGAGATAAAATGTGTATAATTATAAATGTGTTGGTTATGCAAAACTAGAGAATGGGTAATTAAGAGATTATCTATCTTTTAAAACAACAAAAATTCTGGTGTTGATTGTCCCTTTAACTACTGACTTTCAAATGCGTTAGGGATCTTGGAGGTAGAGGGTGTACCGCTCACTTTTAGTAAGACTCGTAATACCGGCATTAGGAAAATCCCATTTAAAATATAGGATACGCAATTGGCGTAAGTGGATTTGCGGTATTTTTGAGTCGCAAAAAAAAAGTGAGCGGTACACCTGTACCTGCAAGACTCGTAATACCAGAGGGCATTAAAAAGCAGTGTTGGGACCTCTCAACGCTGCTTTTTACGGCTAATGCAAGACTCGTAATCTAGCCGTTAGTGTGCAGAATTATTATGCAACTTAATGAAAAACACAAATTTACCCATCTCACTTGTTTATTTTAATCTGCTAAAGTGAGAATAATAAACACATCATTTAAAATGTACACATAAACATTTCTGACATTTCCACAAAAACCAGTGACCAATATAGCCACCCTTCTTTTCAATAAGTCATATGCCTTCCATTCATGGATTCTGCTGACTATCAACTTTCTGTGCAGCAGCAACCACAGCCTCCTAGACACTGTTCAGAGAGGTGTATTGTTTTTCTTTACTATAAATCTTCCATTTAAGAAGGCCCACAAGTTCTCAATAGGGTTTAGGTCAGATGAGGAAGGGGGCCATGTCATTATTCTTTCATCTTATAGGCTTTTACTGGCTAGCCACGCAGTGGAGTACTTTGATGCATGGGATGGAGCATTGCCCTGCATAAATATCATGGTCTTCTTGAATGATGCAGACTTTTTCCTGTAACACTGCTTGAAGAAAGTGTCTTCTAAAAACAGGCAGTAGGTTAGGAAGTTGATTTTGAGTCCACCTTCAACCTGAAAAGGTGCAACTAGCTCATCTTTGATCCATCCACAGGCCCATCCATCTGGTCCGTCAAGAGTCACTCTCATCTCATCAGTCCATAAAACCTTTGAAAAATCAGTCTTGAGATATTTCTTGGCCCAGTCTTGATGTTTCAGCTTGTGTGTCTTGTTCAGTGGTGGTCAGGTTTCAGCCTTCCTTACCTTGGTCATGTCTCTGAGCACTGAACACCTTGCACTTCTGGGCAGTTCTGGAATATGACAGCACAGGAGGATAATGTGTTCCTGGTAGCTTCATGTTTGATTCTTCTCAATTCTTTGGCATTTAATGTTTCTTGTGACCCTGTTGACTATTTGCAACAAAACGCTTGGTTCTGTGATCACACCCCAATATCTTAGCAATTTCAAGAGTGCTGCATCTCTCTGAAAGACTTTTTACAATTTTTGACTGTTAGTTAAATTTCTTTTTTGGCCGATTTTGCCTGAGGAAAATAAGCTGCCTAATAATTATGCACACCTTGATATAGGGTGTTAATCTCCTAAGGCCATACCCTGCCTCATTAAACAAATACACATCACCGGATATGCTTAAATCCAATAAGCATTCAAGTTTTTTACAGCTTGGAGTTAAACAATATGCATAAAATGAGGATTTGGTCAAAATACTCACTTGCCTAATAATTGTGTACACAGTGTAAAGTGTAGTCCAGGAAACTTTCTCGATGCATCCTTCATAAAATATACTATGGCCCCAATGATTGAAAGTGTGTGATATTCAAAGTGATCCGCCGCTATGTCGAGTGATTTTTTTGGAATATTCCAAGGTCCCGACATAGTAGCATCACAGAGAGGTATTTACTATACACACCTTTGGTCGTGATGCTGGCATAGGCATACCCCTTGATTGCAAACTAACACGACAAGTCCTAACTATTATCCCCCTATGCCACCACATACCCATTGCAAATCCTAACTATTAACCCCCTATGCCACGATAAACCCACTGCAAGTCTTAACTATTAACCGTCTAGATCACCAAAAATCCACCGCAAGTACTAACTATTAAGTCTTGCGGTGGGTTTTTGGCAGCATAGGGTGTTAACTATTAACCCCTATGCCGCCACATACCCAACACAAGTACTAACTATTAACCCCTATGCCGCCACTTACCAAACAAAAGTACTAACTATTAACTCCTATGCCGACACATACCCACAGCAACTCTTAACAATTAACCCCCTATGCCGCCATAAACCACAATAATAAACTAACCTTACACCTAACCCCCCACCTCTAAACTAAACCCCTTAAGTTAAAAATGTATAACCCTACTTTACCCAACTCCCCTAAACTAACCCCACTGAGGCCTCGCTTCCATTGAGTCATTAAAAATGTAGTCGTAAGCTACCGAAGCGGACAACAGCTAAAAGTAATTTACGGCTCCATTTTAGTACCAGGTTTCCATTGAAAAGATTAGCGTGTTGCGCGCAGTCGCTCTTTTCGGCCTTACGTAAGTTTGCGTTGCCAACCGATGTTGGATTTGTAGAAAAGCGCGCCATAACAAGTGCATTGCCATGGTAACCCGACCTCTGTCTATAAGAATAACGGTTTGCGCCTGCGCTCTTTACCTGTGATCGCCTCTAGAGAGAAAGACACGGGAGCTAGTTGTGTTGGTAGGAGTTTTGGGTTTTTGAGAGTTGTTTGAGAGTTAGTGGAGAGTTTGATATTTTATTTTCATATATTCTTATTGTAGGCCTCATATAATATTAGGAACACACACACACACATCCATACATTAGTTAACACACATTAGTTTATATACACAAACACACACACACACATCCATACATTAGTTAATTAACACACATTAGTTTATACACACAAACACACACACACTTTTATTTGATACAAACACATTCACATTTTTTTTTATTTCATTAACCCCCCATATCCCCATCTTCCTTTATTACTCCTTTCATTAACCTCCTTATCCCACTTCCCATCCCCCCTTTGACTACCCTTCCCTTCCCCACTATATAACTTTTTTTTTATACATTTTGCCCATTCTTTTTTTTTTTTTTACATCCCATATTTTTTGTTTCATTTGACTATATAGCCCACCCCTTTCTTCATTTGCATCCCTTATTATTTTTTGATAATTTTGTTATAATCCTCTTTTTTTTATATTTTTTCATTTACATCCCTTTGTTTATTTTCACCCCCACATTTTATTTTTATTTTGAGGGATATAGAATAGAGATAGTTAGGGTCTAGATAGGTTAGGTAGTTAGTTTTGGGGATATTTAATTTAGGGTTTAGTTAGGTGAATTAGTGTAGTTAGGTAAGCTAGGGACTTTAGTGTTAGGTTAGAGTTAGGGAGGAAGGAGAAAGGGATGGATAGGCCTAGTGGAGTTGGGAAGGGGGTGGCTAGGGGGAGGGCAGTGGAGAGGGTGGATAGAGGGAGGGGGGAAGTAGGGAGTAGTATGGGCAGGACTAGGGGCCGAGGTTTGGGTGGAGGATTTGTCCTTCCTCAAACCCTGGCAGAGGAGGGAAGGAGAGAGGGTGGAAGAGGAATGGAGGTGGGAGGAGTGAGGAGGAGTCAGCCTCAGCTAGGCACAAAAAGAAAAGGGAAAGTGGGGCAGACTGTGGCAAGTGGGGGTGGGGCTGGTGGTAGCCTGTCACAGCCTGCAGGGACAGAGGAGGTAGAGAGGGCTGGTCCCCAGTCACAGGAGGGAGAGTCTGTGTCTGCTGGCCCTTCAGGTGTGAAGGGCAGGCTAAGAGAGGAGAGGTACTCTGAGGAGGAGAAGGGGGTTCTTGTTGAAGCCTACTTGGAGAGGGCAGCTCAGCTGGAGAACCCTAACCTGAGGCCGGCTGTCCGGAATAAGCTGTGGGAGGAGATTCGAGTGGCAGTCAGCTGCTTAGGACGTAATCGTTCTACTGCTAGTATAAAACATCGATATCATGATTGCA